>NW_026892710.1:242500-532643 GCF_033815535.1 Pezoporus flaviventris | reverse complement strand
AGCAGAGGCCAAACGTTCCTGCTGTGCTCAATGTGCTGCTGAGCAGCTGAGAGTGACCACCTGACAATTTGGATTCAAATGGACTTTTAGGTATGAAACCGAGGAGAGACTGCAATGATGGTGACACCGTTGCAAAGCTGCTTGTGTGCTGAAGAGGCCCAGCACTAGCTTTCCCTGCTGGTCCTTCTGCTGTGGGAGAAGATGCCACTGTTCATTCTGTGCTGACTGTGCTGCTACGCAGCAGAGAGCAGGCTCTGGACTGATTCCATTCAAATGCTTTTCCTGTATGAATGTGAGCCGTGAAAGCAACGATGGAGGCACCAATGTAAAGGGGATTGTGTGCTGAACAGGTCCAGCACCAGCTTTCAATCCTGGCTCTTCTGCTGTGGGAGCAGAGGCCAAACGTTCGTGCTGTACTCACTGTGCTGCTGGGCAGCTGAGAGAGACCACCTGAGAATTTGGATTCAAATGGACTTTTAGGTATGAAACCGAGGAGAGACTGCAATGATCGTGTCACCGTTGCAAAGGTGACTGTGTGCTGAAGAGGCCCAGCACTAGCTTTCCCTGCTGGTCCTTCTGCTGTGGGAGCAGATGCCACTGTTCATTCTGTGCTGACTGTGTTGCTGCCAGCAGAGAGCAGGCTCTGAACTGATTCCATTCAAATGCGTTTCCTGTATGAATGTGAGCAGTGAAAGCAACGATGGAGGCACCAATGTAAAGGGGATTGTGTGCTGAACAGACCCAGCACCAGCTTTCAATCCTGGCTTTTCTGCTGTGGGAGCAGAGGCCAAACGTTCCTGCTGTGCTCAATGTGCTGCTGAGCAGCTGAGAGTGACCACCTGACAATTTGGATTCAAATGGACTTTTAGGTATGAAACCGAGGAGAGACTGCAATGATGGTGACACCGTTACAAAGCTGCTTGTGTGCTGAAGAGGCCCAGCACTAGCTTTCCCTGCTGGTCCTTCTGCTGTGGGAGCAGATGCCACTGTTCATTCTGTGCTGACTGTGTTGCTGCCAGCAGAGAGCAGGCTCTGGACTGATTCCATTCAAATGCTTTTCCTGCATGAATGTGAGCAGTGAAAGCAACGATGGAGGCACCAACGTAAAGGTGATTGTGTGCTGAACAGGTCCAGCACCAGCTTTCAATCCTGGCTCTTCTGCTGTGGGAGCAGAGGCCAAACGTTCGTGCTGTACTCACTGTGCTGCTGGGCAGCTGAGAGAGACCACCTGAGAATTTGGATTCAAATGGACTTTTAGGTATGAAACCGAGGAGAGACTGCAATGATCGTGTCACCGTTGCAAAGGTGACTGTGTGCTGAAGAGGCCCAGCACTAGCTTTCCCTGCTGGTCCTTCTGCTGTGGGAGCAGATGCCACTGTTCATTCTGTGCTGACTGTGTTGCTGCCAGCAGAGAGCAGGCTCTGGACTGATTCCATTCAAATGCTTTTCCTGTATGAATGTGAGCAGTGAAAGCAACGATGGAGGCACCAACGTAAAGGTGATTGTGTGCTGAACAGGTCCAGCACCAGCTTTCAATCCTGGCTCTTCTGCTGTGGGAGCAGAGGCCAAACGTTCGTGCTGTACTCACTGTGCTGCTGGGCAGCTGAGAGAGACCACCTGAGAATTTGGATTCAAATGGACTTTTAGGTATGAAACCGAGGAGAGACTGCAATGATCGTGTCACCGTTGCAAAGGTGACTGTTTGCTGAAGAGGCCCAGCACTAGCTTTCCCTGCTGGTCCTTCTGCTGTGGGAGAAGATGCCACTGTTCATTCTGTGCTGACTGTGTTGCTGCGCAGCAGAGAGTAGGCTCTGAACTGATTCCATTCAAATGCTTTTCCTGTAGGAATGTGAGAAGTGAAAGCAACGATGGAGGCACCAATGTAAAGGGGATTGTGTGCTGAACAGGTCCAGCACCAGCTTTCAATCCTGGCTCTTCTGCTGTGGGAGCAGAGGCCAAACGTTCGTGCTGTACTCACTGTGCTGCTGGGCAGCTGAGAGAGACCACCTGAGAATTTGGATTCAAATGGACTTTTAGGTATGAAACCGAGGACAGACTGCAATGATCATCTCACAGTTGCAAATGTGACCGTGTGCTGAAGAGGCCCAGCACTAGCTTTCCCTGCTGTTCCTTCTGCTGTGGGAGCAGATGCCGCTGTTCATTCTGTGCTGACTGTGTTGCTGCGCAGCAGAGAGCAGGCTCTGGACTGATTCCATTCAAATGCGTTTCCTGTATGAATGTGAGCCGTGAAAGCAACGATGGAGGAACCAATGTAAAGGGGATTGTGTGCTGAACAGGTCCAGCACCAGCTTTCAATCCTGGCTCTTCTGCTGTGGGAGCAGAGGCCAAACGTTCGTGCTGTACTCACTGTGCTGCTGGGCAGCTGAGAGAGACCACCTGAGAATTTGGATTCAAATGGACTTTTAGGTATGAAACCGAGGACAGACTGCAATGATCGTGTCACCGTTGCAAAGGTGACTGTGTGCTGAAGAGGCCCAGCACTAGCTTTCCCTGCTGGTCCTTCTGCTGTGGGAGCAGATGCCACTGTTCATTCTGTGCTGACTGTGTTGCTGCCAGCAGAGAGCAGGCTCTGGACTGATTCCATTCAAATGCTTTTCCTGTATGAATGTGAGCAGTGAAAGCAACAATGGAGGCACCAATGTAAAGGGGATTGTGTGCTGAACAGGTCCAGCACCAGCTTTCAATCCTGGCTCTTCTGCTGTGGGAGCAGAGGCCAAACGTTCGTGCTGTACTCACTGTGCTGCTGGGCAGCTGAGAGAGACCACCTGAGAATTTGGATTCAAATGGACTTTTAGGTATGAAACCGAGGAGAGACTGCAATGATCGTGTCACCGTTGCAAAGGTGACTGTGTGCTGAAGAGGCCCAGCACTAGCTTTCCCTGCTGGTCCTTCTGCTGTGGGAGCAGATGCCACTGTTCATTCTGTGCTGACTGTGTTGCTGCGCAGCAGAGAGTAGGCTCTGAACTGATTCCATTCAAATGCTTTTCCTGTATGAATGTGAGAAGTGAAAGCAACGATGGAGGCACCAATGTAAAGGGGATTGTGTGCTGAACAGGTCCAGCACCAGCTTTCAATCCTGGCTCTTCTGCTGTGGGAGCAGAGGCCAAACGTTCGTGCTGTACTCACTGTGCTGCTGGGCAGCTGAGAGAGACCACCTGAGAATTTGGATTCAAATGGACTTTTAGGTATGAAACCGAGGACAGACTGCAATGATCATCTCACAGTTGCAAATGTGACCGTGTGCTGAAGAGGCCCAGCACTAGCTTTCCCTGCTGGTCCTTCTGCTGTGGGAGCAGATGCCGCTGTTCATTCTGTGCTGACTGTGTTGCTGCGCAGCAGAGAGCAGGCTCTGGACTGATTCCATTCAAATGCGTTTCCTGTATGAATGTGAGCCGTGAAAGCAACGATGGAGGAACCAATGTAAAGGGGATTGTGTGCTGAACAGGTCCAGCACCAGCTTTCAATCCTGGCTCTTCTGCTGTGGGAGCAGAGGCCAAACGTTCGTGCTGTACTCACTGTGCTGCTGGGCAGCTGAGAGAGACCACCTGAGAATTTGGATTCAAATGGACTTTTAGGTATGAAACCGAGGACAGACTGCAATGATCGTGTCACCGTTGCAAAGGTGACTGTGTGCTGAAGAGGCCCAGCACTAGCTTTCCCTGCTGGTCCTTCTGCTGTGGGAGCAGATGCCACTGTTCATTCTGTGCTGACTGTGTTGCTGCCAGCAGAGAGCAGGCTCTGGACTGATTCCATTCAAATGCTTTTCCTGTATGAATGTGAGCAGTGAAAGCAACAATGGAGGCACCAATGTAAAGGGGATTGTGTGCTGAACAGGTCCAGCACCAGCTTTCAATCCTGGCTCTTCTGCTGTGGGAGTAGAGGCCAAACGTTCGTGCTGTACTCACTGTGCTGCTGGGCAGCTGAGAGAGACCACCTGAGAATTTGGATTCAAATGGACTTTTAGGTATGAAACCGAGGAGAGACTGCAATGATCGTCTCACCGTTGCAAATGTGACCGTGTGCTGAAGAGGCCCAGCACTAGCTTTCCCTGCTGGTCCTTCTGCTGTGGGAGCAGATGCCACTGTTCATTCTGTGCTGACTGTGTTGCTGCCAGCAGAGAGCAGGCTCTGAACTGATTCCATTCAAATGCGTTTCCTGTATGAATGTGAGCAGTGAAAGCAACGATGGAGGCACCAATGTAAAGGGGATTGTGTGCTGAACAGACCCAGCACCAGCTTTCAATCCTGGCTCTTCTGCTGTGGGAGCAGAGGCCAAACGTTCGTGCTGTAATCACTGTGCTGCTGGGCAGCTGAGAGTGACCACCTGAATATTTGGATTCAAATGGACTTTTAGGTATGAAACCGAGGAGAGACTGCAATGATGGTGACACCGTTGCAAAGCTGCTTGTGTGCTGAAGAGGCCCAGCACTAGCTTTCCCTGCTGGTCCTTCTGCTGTGGGAGCAGATGCCGCTGTTCATTCTGTGCTGACTGTGTTGCTGCGCAGCAGAGAGCAGGCTCTGGACTGATTCCATTCAAATGCGTTTCCTGTATGAATGTGAGCCGTGAAAGCAACGATGGAGGAACCAATGTAAAGGGGATTGTGTGCTGAACAGGTCCAGCACCAGCTTTCAATCCTGGCTCTTCTGCTGTGGGAGCAGAGGCCAAACGTTCGTGCTGTTCTCACTTTGCTGCTGGGCAGCTGAGAGAGACCACCTGAGAATTTGGATTCAAATGGACTTTTAGGTATGAAACCGAGGACAGACTGCAATGATCGTGTCACCGTTGCAAAGGTGACTGTGTGCTGAAGAGGCCCAGCACTAGCTTTCCCTGCTGGTCCTTCTGCTGTGGGAGAAGATGCCACTGTTCATTCTGTGCTGACTGTGTTGCTGCGCAGCAGAGAGTAGGCTCTGAACTGATTCCATTCAAATGCTTTTCCTGTATGAATGTGAGAAGTGAAAGCAACGATGGAGGCACCAATGTAAAGGGGATTGTGTGCTGAACAGGTCCAGCACCAGCTTTCAATCCTGGCTCTTCTGCTGTGGGAGCAGAGGCCAAACGTTCGTGCTGTACTCACTGTGCTGCTGGGCAGCTGAGAGAGACCACCTGAGAATTTGGATTCAAATGGACTTTTAGGTATGAAACCGAGGACAGACTGCAATGATCATCTCACAGTTGCAAATGTGACCGTGTGCTGAAGAGGCCCAGCACTAGCTTTCCCTGCTGGTCCTTCTGCTGTGGGAGCAGATGCCGCTGTTCATTCTGTGCTGACTGTGTTGCTGCGCAGCAGAGAGCAGGCTCTGGACTGATTCCATTCAAATGCGTTTCCTGTATGAATGTGAGCCGTGAAAGCAACGATGGAGGAACCAATGTAAAGGGGATTGTGTGCTGAACAGGTCCAGCACCAGCTTTCAATCCTGGCTCTTCTGCTGTGGGAGCAGAGGCCAAACGTTCGTGCTGTACTCACTGTGCTGCTGGGCAGCTGAGAGAGACCACCTGAGAATTTGGATTCAAATGGACTTTTAGGTATGAAACCGAGGACAGACTGCAATGATCGTGTCACCGTTGCAAAGGTGACTGTGTGCTGAAGAGGCCCAGCACTAGCTTTCCCTGCTGGTCCTTCTGCTGTGGGAGCAGATGCCACTGTTCATTCTGTGCTGACTGTGTTGCTGCCAGCAGAGAGCAGGCTCTGGACTGATTCCATTCAAATGCTTTTCCTGTATGAATGTGAGCAGTGAAAGCAACAATGGAGGCACCAATGTAAAGGGGATTGTGTGCTGAACAGGTCCAGCACCAGCTTTCAATCCTGGCTCTTCTGCTGTGGGAGTAGAGGCCAAACGTTCGTGCTGTACTCACTGTGCTGCTGGGCAGCTGAGAGAGACCACCTGAGAATTTGGATTCAAATGGACTTTTAGGTATGAAACCGAGGAGAGACTGCAATGATCGTCTCACCGTTGCAAATGTGACCGTGTGCTGAAGAGGCCCAGCACTAGCTTTCCCTGCTGGTCCTTCTGCTGTGGGAGCAGATGCCACTGTTCATTCTGTGCTGACTGTGTTGCTGCCAGCAGAGAGCAGGCTCTGAACTGATTCCATTCAAATGCGTTTCCTGTATGAATGTGAGCAGTGAAAGCAACGATGGAGGCACCAATGTAAAGGGGATTGTGTGCTGAACAGACCCAGCACCAGCTTTCAATCCTGGCTCTTCTGCTGTGGGAGCAGAGGCCAAACGTTCGTGCTGTAATCACTGTGCTGCTGGGCAGCTGAGAGTGACCACCTGAATATTTGGATTCAAATGGACTTTTAGGTATGAAACCGAGGAGAGACTGCAATGATGGTGACACCGTTGCAAAGCTGCTTGTGTGCTGAAGAGGCCCAGCACTAGCTTTCCCTGCTGGTCCTTCTGCTGTGGGAGCAGATGCCGCTGTTCATTCTGTGCTGACTGTGTTGCTGCGCAGCAGAGAGCAGGCTCTGGACTGATTCCATTCAAATGCGTTTCCTGTATGAATGTGAGCCGTGAAAGCAACGATGGAGGAACCAATGTAAAGGGGATTGTGTGCTGAACAGGTCCAGCACCAGCTTTCAATCCTGGCTCTTCTGCTGTGGGAGCAGAGGCCAAACGTTCGTGCTGTTCTCACTTTGCTGCTGGGCAGCTGAGAGAGACCACCTGAGAATTTGGATTCAAATGGACTTTTAGGTATGAAACCGAGGACAGACTGCAATGATCGTGTCACCGTTGCAAAGGTGACTGTGTGCTGAAGAGGCCCAGCACTAGCTTTCCCTGCTGGTCCTTCTGCTGTGGGAGAAGATGCCACTGTTCATTCTGTGCTGACTGTGTTGCTGCGCAGCAGAGAGTAGGCTCTGAACTGATTCCATTCAAATGCTTTTCCTGTATGAATGTGAGAAGTGAAAGCAACGATGGAGGCACCAATGTAAAGGGGATTGTGTGCTGAACAGGTCCAGCACCAGCTTTCAATCCTGGCTCTTCTGCTGTGGGAGCAGAGGCCAAACGTTCGTGCTGTACTCACTGTGCTGCTGGGCAGCTGAGAGAGACCACCTGAGAATTTGGATTCAAATGGACTTTTAGGTATGAAACCGAGGACAGACTGCAATGATCATCTCACAGTTGCAAATGTGACCGTGTGCTGAAGAGGCCCAGCACTAGCTTTCCCTGCTGGTCCTTCTGCTGTGGGAGCAGATGCCGCTGTTCATTCTGTGCTGACTGTGTTGCTGCGCAGCAGAGAGCAGGCTCTGGACTGATTCCATTCAAATGCGTTTCCTGTATGAATGTGAGCCGTGAAAGCAACGATGGAGGAACCAATGTAAAGGGGATTGTGTGCTGAACAGGTCCAGCACCAGCTTTCAATCCTGGCTCTTCTGCTGTGGGAGCAGAGGCCAAACGTTCGTGCTGTACTCACTGTGCTGCTGGGCAGCTGAGAGAGACCACCTGAGAATTTGGATTCAAATGGACTTTTAGGTATGAAACCGAGGACAGACTGCAATGATCGTGTCACCGTTGCAAAGGTGACTGTGTGCTGAAGAGGCCCAGCACTAGCTTTCCCTGCTGGTCCTTCTGCTGTGGGAGAAGATGCCACTGTTCATTCTGTGCTGACTGTGTTGCTGCGCAGCAGAGAGCAGGCTCTGGACTGATTCCATTCAAATGCTTTTCATGCATGAATGTGAGGAGTGAAATCAACGATGGAGGCACCAATGTAAATGTGATTGTGTGCTGAACGGGTCCAGCACAAGCTTTCAATCCTGGCTCTTCTGCTGTGGGAGCAGAGGCCAAACGTTCGTGCTGTACTCACTGTGCTGCTGGGCAGCTGAGAGAGACCACCTGAGAATTTGGATTCAAATGGACTTTTAGAGATGAAACCGAGGACAGACTGCAATGATTGTATCACCGTTGCAAAGGTGACTGTGTGCTGAAGAGGCCCAGCACTAGCTTTCCCTGCTGGTCCTTCTGCTGTGGGAGCAGATGCCACTGTTCATTCTGTGCTGACTGTGTTGCTGCCAGCAGAGAGCAGCCTCTGGACTGATTCCATTCAAATGCTTTTCCTGTATGAATGTGAGCAGTGAAAGCAACGATGGAGGCACCAATGTAAAGGGGATTGTGTGCTGAACGGGTCCAGCACCAGCTTTCAATCCTGGCTCTTCTGCTGTGGGAGCAGAGGCCAAACGTTCGTGCTGTACTCACTGTGCTGCTGGGCAGCTGAGAGAGACCACCTGAGAATTTGGATTCAAATGGACTTTTAGGTATGAAACCGAGGAGAGGCTGCAATGATGGTGACGCCGTTGCAAAGCTGCTTGCGTGCTGAAGAGGCCCAGCACTAGCTTTCCCTGCTGGTCCTTCTGCTGTGGGAGCAGATGCCACTGTTCATTCTGTGCTGACTGTTGCTGCCAGCAGAGAGCAGGCTCTGAACTGATTTCATTCAAATGCTTTTCCTGAATGAATGTGAGCAGTGATAGCAACGATGGAGGCACCAATGTAAAGGGGATTGTGTGCTGAACAGGTCCAGCACCAGCTTTCAATCCTGGCTCTTCTGCTGTGGGAGCAGAGGCCAAACGTTCCTGCTGTGCTCACTGTGCTGCTGAGCAGCTGAGAGTGACCACCTGACAATTTGGATTCAAATGGACTTTTAGGTATGAAACCGAGGAGAGACTGCAATGATGGTGTCACCGTTGCAAAGCTGCTTGTGTGCTGAAGAGGCCCAGCACTAGCTTTCCCTGCTGGTCCTTCTGCTGTGGGAGCAGATGCCACTGTTCATTCTGTGCTGACTGTGTTGCTGCGCAGCAGAGAGCAGGCTCTGGACTGATTGCATTCAAATGCTTTTCCTGTATGAATGTGAGCAGTGAAAGCAACGATGGAGGCACCAATGTAAAGGGGATGGTGTGCTGAACAGGCCCAGCACCAGCTTTCAATCCTGGCTCTTCTGCTGTGGGAGCAGAGGCCAAACGTTCGTGCTGTACTCACTGTGCTGCTGGGCAGCTGAGAGAGACCACCTGAGAATTTGGATTCAAATGGACTTTTAGGTATGAAACCGAGGAGAGACTGCAATGATGGTGACACCGTTGCAAAGCTGCTTGTGTGCTGAAGAGGCCCAGCACTAGCTTTCCCTGCTGGTCCTTCTGCTGTGGGAGCAGATGCCACTGTTCTTTCTGTGCTGACAGTGTTGCTGCGCAGCAGAGAGCAGGCTCTGGACTGATTTCATTCAAATGCTTTTCCTGTATGAATGTGAGCAGTGAAAGCAACGATGGAGGCACCAATGTAAAGGGGATTGTGTGCTGAACGGGTCCAGCACCAGCTTTCAATCCTGGCTCTTCTGCTGTGGGAGCAGAGGCCAAACGTTCGTGCTGTACTCACTGTGCTGCTGGGCAGCTGAGAGAGACCACCTGAGAATTTGGATTCAAATGGACTTTTAGGTATGAAACCGAGGACAGACTGCAATGATCGTATCACCGTTGCACAGGTGAATGTGTGCTGAAGAGGCCCAGCACTAGCTTTCCCTGCTGGTCCTTCTGCTGTGGGAGCAGATGCCACTGTTCATTCTGTGCTGACTGTGTTGCTGCCAGCAGAGAGCAGGCTCTGAACTGATTCCATTCAAATGCGTTTCCTGTATGAATGTGAGCAGTGAAAGCAACGATGGAGGCACCAATGTAAAGGGGATTGTGTGCTGAACAGGTCCAGCACCAGCTTTCAATTCTGGCTCTTCTGCTGAGGGAGCAGAGGCCAAACGTTCGTGCTGTACTCACTGTGCTGCTGGGCAGATGAGAGACCACCTGAGAATTTGGATTCAAATGGACTTTTATTTATGAAACCGAGGACAGACTGCAATGATCGTATCACCGTTGCAAAGGTGACTGTGTGCTGAAGAGGCCCAGCACTAGCTTTCCCTGCTGGTCCTTCTGCTGTGGGAGCAGATGCCACTGTTCATTCTGTGCTGACTGTGTTGCTTCGCAGCAGAGAGCAGCCTCTGGACTGATTCCATTCAAATGCTTTTCCTGTATGAATGTGAGCAGTGAAAGCAACGATGGAGGCACCAATGTAAAGGTGATTGTGTGCTGAACGGGTCCAGCACCAGCTTTCAATCCAGGCTCTTCTGCTGTGGGAGCAGAGGCCAAATGTTCGTGCTGTACTCACTGTGCTGCTGGGCAGCTGAGAGAGACCACCTGAGAATTTGGATTCAAATGGACTTTTAGGTATGAAACCGAGGAGAGACTGCAATGATGGTGACACCGTTGCAAAGCTGCTTGTGTGCTGAAGAGGCCCAGCACTAGCTTTCCCTGCTGGTCCTTCTGCTGTGGGAGCAGATGCCACTGTTCATTCTGTGCTGACTGTGTTGCTGCGCAGCAGAGAGCAGGCTCTGGACTGATTCCATTCAAATGCTTTTCCTGTATGAATGTGAGCAGTGAAAGCAACGATGGAGGCACCAATGTAAAGGGGATTGTGTGCTGAACAGGTCCAGCACCAGCTTTCAATCCTGGCTCTTCTGCTGTGGGAGCAGAGGCCAAACGTTCGTGCTGTGCTCACTGTGCTGCTGGGCAGCTGAGAGTGACCACCTGAATATTTGGATTCAAATGGACTTTTAGGTATGAAACCGAGGAGAGACTGCAATGATGGTGACACCGTTGCAAAGATGCTTGTGTGCTGAAGAGGCCCAGCACTAGCTTTCCCTGCTGGTCCTTCTGCTGTGGGAGCAGATGCCACTGTTCATTCTGTGCTGACTGTGTTGCTGCGCAGCAGAGAGCAGGCTCTGGAGTGATTGCATTCAAATGCTTTTCCTGTATGAATGTGAGCAGTGAAAGCAACGATGGAGGCACCAATGTAAAGGTGATTGTGTGCTGAACAGGTCCAGCACCAGCTTTCAATCCTGGCTCTTCTGCTGTGGGAGCAGAGGCCAAACGTTCGTGCTGTACTCACTGTGCTGCTGGGCAGCTGAGAGAGACCACCTGAGAATTTGGATTCAAATGGACTTTTAGGTATGAAACCGAGGAGAGACTGTAATGATCCTCTCACCGTTGCAAATGTGACTGTGTGCTGAAGAGGCCCAGCACTAGCTTTCCCTGCTGGTCCTTCTGCTGTGGGAGCAGATGCCACTGTTCATTCTGTGCTGACTGTGTTGTTGCGCAGCAGAGAGCAGGCTCTGGACCGATTCCATTCAAATGCTTTTCCTGCATGAATGTGAGCAGTGAAAGCAACGATGGAGGCACCAATGTAAAGGGGATTGTGTGCTGAACAGGCCCAGCACCAGCTTTCAATCCTGGCTCTTCTGCTGTGGGAGCAGAAGCCAAACGTTCGTGCTGTACTCACTGTGCTGCTGGGCAGCTGAGAGTGACCACCTGAGAATTTGGATTCAAATGGACTTTTAGGTATGAAACCGAGGAGAGACTGCAATGATGGTGTCACCGTTGCAAAGCTGCTTGTGTGCTGAAGAGGCCCAGCACTAGCTTTCCCTGCTGGTCCTTCTGCTGTGGGAGCAGATGCCACTGTTCATTCTGTGCTGACTGTGTTGCTGCGCCGCAGAGAGCAGGCTCTGGAGTGATTCCATTCAAATGCTTTTCCTGTATGAATGTGAGCAGTGAAAGCAACGATGGAGGCACCAATGTAAAGGTGATTGTGTGCTGAACAGGTCCAACACCAGCTTTCAATCCTGGCTCTTCTGCTGTGGGAGCAGAGGCCAAAGGTTCGTGCTGTACTCACTGTGCTGCTTGGCAGCTGAGAGAGACCACCTGAGAATTTGGATTCAAATGGACTTTTAGGTATGAAACCGAGGACAGACTGCAATGATCGTATCACCGTTGCAAAGGTGACTGTGTGCTGAAGAGGCCCAGCAATAGCTTTCCCTGCTGGTCCTTCTGCTGTGGGAGCAGATGCCACTGTTCATTCTGTGCTGACTGTGTTGCTGCCAGCAGAGAGCAGGCTCTGGACTGATTCCATTCAAATGCTTTTCCTGTATGAATGTGAGCAGTAAAAGCAACGATGGAGGCACCAATGTAAAGGTGATTGTGTGCTGAACAGGTCCAGCACCAGCTTTCAATCCTGGCTCTTCTGCTGTGGGAGCAGAGGCCAAATGTTCGTGCTGTACTCACTGTGCTGCTGGGCAGCTGAGAGAGACCACCTGAGAATTTGGATTCAAATGGACTTTTAGGTATGAAACCGAGGACAGACTGCAATGATCGTCTCACCGTTGCAAATGTGACTGTGTGCTGAAGAGGCCCAGCACTAGCTTTCCCTGCTGGTCCTTCTGCTGTGGGAGCAGATGCCACTGTTCATTCTGTGCTGACTGTGTTGCTGCGCAGCAGAGAGCAGGCTCTGGACCGATTCCATTCAAATGCTTTTCCTGCATGAATGTGAGCAGTGAAAGCAACGATGGAGGCGCCAATGTAAAGGGGATTGTGTGCTGAACAGGCCCAGCACCAGCTTTCAATCCTGGCTCTTCTGCTGTGGGAGCAGAAGCCAAACGTTCGTGCTGTACTCACTGTGCTGCTGGGCAGCTGAGAGTGACCACCTGAGAATTTGGATTCAAATGGACTTTTAGGTATGAAACCGAGGAGAGACTGCAATGATGGTGTCACCGTTGCAAAGCTGCTTGTGTGCTGAAGAGGCCCAGCACTAGCTTTCCCTGCTGGTCCTTCTGCTGTGGGAGCAGATGCCACTGTTCATTCTGTGCTGACTGTGTTGCTGCGCAGCAGAGAGCAGGCTCTGGACTGTTTCCATTCAAATGCTTTTCCTGTATGAATGTGAGCAGTGAAAGCAACGATGGAGGCACCAATGTAAAGGGGATTGTGTGCTGAACAGGTCCAGCACCAGCTTTCAATCCTGGCTCTTCTGCTGTGGGAGCAGAGGCCAAACGTTCGTGCTGTACTCACTGTGCTGCTGGGCAGCTGAGAGAGACCACCTGAGAATTTGGATTCAAATGGACTTTTAGGTATGAAACCGAGGAGAGACTGCAATGATGGTGACACCGTTGCAAAGCTGCTTGTGTGCTGAAGAGGCCCAGCCCTAGCTTTCCCTGCTGGTCCTTCTGCCTTGTGAGCAGATGCCACTGTTCTTCCTGTGCTGACTGTGTTGCTGCGCAGCAGAGAGCAGGCTCTGGACTGATTCCATTCAAATGCTTTACCTGTATGAATGTGACCAGTGAAAGCAACGATGGAGGTACCAACGTAAAGGTGATTGTGTGCTGAACAGGTCCAGCACCAGCTTTCAATCCTGGCTCTTCTGCTGTGGGAGCAGAGGCCAAACGTTTGTGCTGTAATCACTGTGCTGCTGGGCATCTGAGAGTGACCACCTGACAATTTGGATTCAAATGGACTTTTAGGTATGAAACCGAGGAGAGACTGCAATGATCGTGTCACCGTTGCAAAGGTGACCGTGTGCTGAAGAGGCCCAGCACTAGCTTTCCCTGCTGGTCCTTCTGCTGTGGGAGCAGATGCCACTGTTCATTCTGTGCTGACTGTGTTGCTGCGCAGCAGAGAGCAGGCTCTGGACTGATTCCATTCAAATGCTTTTCCTGTATGAATGTGAGCAGTGAAAGCAACGATGGAGGCGCCAATGTAAAGGGGATTGTGTGCTGAACAGGCCCAGCACCAGCTTTCAATCCTGGCTCTTCTGCTGTGGGAGCAGAGGCCAAACGTTCCTGCTGTGCTCAATGTGCTGCTGAGCAGCTGAGAGTGACCACCTGGCAATTTGGATTCAAATGGACTTTTAGGTATGAAACCGAGGAGAGACTGCAATGATGGTGTCACCGTTGCAAAGCTGCTTGTGTGCTGAAGAGGCCCAGCACTAGCTTTCCCTGCTGGTCCTTCTGCTGTGGGAGCAGATGCCACTGTTCATTCTGTGCTGACTGTGTTGCTGCCAGCAGAGAGCAGGCTCTGGAGTGATTCTATTCAAATGCTTTTCCTGTATGAATGTGAGCAGTGAAAGCAACGATGGAGGCACCAATGTAAAGGTGATTGTGTGCTGAACAGGTCCAGCACCAGCTTTCAATCCTGGCTCTTCTGCTGTGGGAGCAGAGGCCAAACGTTCGTGCTGTACTCACTGTGCTGCTGGGCAGCTGAGAGAGACCACCTGAGAATTTGGATTCAAATGGACTTTTAGGTATGAAACCGAGGAGAGACTGCAATGATCATCTCACGGTTGCAAATGTGACCGTGTGCTGAAGAGGCCCAGCACTAGCTTTCCCTGCTGGTCCTTCTGCTGTGGGAGCAGATGCCACTGTTCTTCCTGTGCTGACTGTGTTGCTGCACAGCAGACAGCAGGCTCTGGACTGATTCCATTCAAATGCGTTTCCTGTATGAATGTGAGCCGTGAAAGCAACGATGGAGGCACCAATGTAAAGGGGATTGTGTGCTGAACAGGCCCAGCACCAGCTTTCAATCCTGGCTCTTCTGCTGTGGGAGCAGAGGCCAAACGTTGGTGCTGTAATCACTGTGCTGCTGGGCAGCTGAGAGTGACCACCTGACAATTTGGATTCAAATGGACTTTTAGGTATGAAACCGAGGAGAGACTGCAATGATGGTGACACCGTTGCAAAGCTGCTTGTGTGCTGAAGAGGCCCAGCACTAGCTTTCCCTGCTGGTCCTTCTGCTGTGGGAGCAGATGCCACTCTTCATTCTGTGCTGACTGTGTTGCTGCGCAGCAGAGAGCAGGCTCTGAACTGATTCCATTCAAATGCTTTTCCTGCATGAATGTGAGCAGTGAAAGCAACGATGGAGGCACCAATGTAAAGGGAATTGTGTGCTGAACAGACCCAGCACCAGCTTTCAATCCTGGCTCTTCTGCTGTGGGAGCAGAGGCCAAACGTTCCTGCTGTGCTCAATGTGCTGCTGAGCAGCTGGGAGTGACCACCTGACAATTTGGATTCAAATGGACTTTTAGGTATGAAACCGAGGAGAGACTGCAATGATGGTGACACCGTTGCAAAGCTGCTTGTGTGCTGAAGAGGCCCAGCACCAGCTTTCCCTGCTGGTCCTTCTGCTATGGGAGCAGATGCCATTGTTCATTCTGTGCTGACTGTGTTGCTGCCAGCAGAGAGCAGGCTCTGGACTGATTCCATTCAAATGCTTTTCCTGTATGAATGTGAGCAGTGAAAGCAACGATGGAGGCACCAATGTAAAGGGGATTGTGTGCTGAACAGGTCCAGCACCAGCTTTCAATCCTGGCTCTTCTGCTGTGGGAGCAGAGGCCAAACGTTCGTGCTGTACTCACTGTGCTGCTGGGCAGCTAAGAGAGACCACCTGAGAATTTGGATTCAAATGGACTTTTAGGTATGAAACCGAGGAGAGACTGCAATGATCGTCTCACCGTTGCAAAGGTGACCGTGTGCTGAAGAGGCCCAGCACTAGCTTTCCCTGCTGGTCCTTCTGCTGTGGGAGCAGATGCCACTGTTCATTCTGTGCTGACTGTGTTGCTGCCAGCAGAGAGCAGGCTCTGGAGTGATTCTATTCAAATGCTTTTCCTGTATGAATGTGAGCAGTGAAAGCAACGATGGAGGCACCAATGTAAAGGTGATTGTGTGCTGAACAGGTCCAGCACCAGCTTTCAATCCTGGCTCTTCTGCTGTGGGAGCAGAGGCCAAACGTTCGTGCTGTACTCACTGTGCTGCTGGGCAGCTGAGAGAGACCACCTGAGAATTTGGATTCAAATGGACTTTTAGGTATGAAACCGAGGAGAGACTGCAATGATCATCTCACGGTTGCAAATGTGACCGTGTGCTGAAGAGGCCCAGCACTAGCTTTCCCTGCTGGTCCTTCTGCTGTGGGAGCAGATGCCACTGTTCATTCTGTGCTGACTGTGTTGCTGCCAGCAGAGAGCAGGCTCTGGACTGATTCCATTCAAATGCGTTTCCTGTATGAATGTGAGCAGTGAAAGCAACGATGGAGGCACCAATGTAAAGGGGATTGTGTGCTGAACAGACCCAGCACCAGCTTTCAATCCTGGCTCTTCTGCTGTGGGAGCAGAGGCCAAACGTTCCTGCTGTGCTCAATGTGCTGCTGAGCAGCTGAGAGTGACCACCTGACAATTTGGATTCAAATGGACTTTTAGGTATGAAACCGAGGAGAGACTGCAATGATGGTGACACCGTTGCAAAGCTGCTTGTGTGCTGAAGAGGCCCAGCACTAGCTTTCCCTGCTGGTCCTTCTGCTGTGGGAGAAGATGCCACTGTTCATTCTGTGCTGACTGTGCTGCTACGCAGCAGAGAGCAGGCTCTGGACTGATTCCATTCAAATGCTTTTCCTGTATGAATGTGAGCCGTGAAAGCAACGATGGAGGCACCAATGTAAAGGGGATTGTGTGCTGAACAGGTCCAGCACCAGCTTTCAATCCTGGCTCTTCTGCTGTGGGAGCAGAGGCCAAACGTTCGTGCTGTACTCACTGTGCTGCTGGGCAGCTGAGAGAGACCACCTGAGAATTTGGATTCAAATGGACTTTTAGGTATGAAACCGAGGAGAGACTGCAATGATCGTGTCACCGTTGCAAAGGTGACTGTGTGCTGAAGAGGCCCAGCACTAGCTTTCCCTGCTGGTCCTTCTGCTGTGGGAGCAGATGCCACTGTTCATTCTGTGCTGACTGTGTTGCTGCCAGCAGAGAGCAGGCTCTGAACTGATTCCATTCAAATGCGTTTCCTGTATGAATGTGAGCAGTGAAAGCAACGATGGAGGCACCAATGTAAAGGGGATTGTGTGCTGAACAGACCCAGCACCAGCTTTCAATCCTGGCTTTTCTGCTGTGGGAGCAGAGGCCAAACGTTCCTGCTGTGCTCAATGTGCTGCTGAGCAGCTGAGAGTGACCACCTGACAATTTGGATTCAAATGGACTTTTAGGTATGAAACCGAGGAGAGACTGCAATGATGGTGACACCGTTACAAAGCTGCTTGTGTGCTGAAGAGGCCCAGCACTAGCTTTCCCTGCTGGTCCTTCTGCTGTGGGAGCAGATGCCACTGTTCATTCTGTGCTGACTGTGTTGCTGCCAGCAGAGAGCAGGCTCTGGACTGATTCCATTCAAATGCTTTTCCTGCATGAATGTGAGCAGTGAAAGCAACGATGGAGGCACCAACGTAAAGGTGATTGTGTGCTGAACAGGTCCAGCACCAGCTTTCAATCCTGGCTCTTCTGCTGTGGGAGCAGAGGCCAAACGTTCGTGCTGTACTCACTGTGCTGCTGGGCAGCTGAGAGAGACCACCTGAGAATTTGGATTCAAATGGACTTTTAGGTATGAAACCGAGGAGAGACTGCAATGATCGTGTCACCGTTGCAAAGGTGACTGTGTGCTGAAGAGGCCCAGCACTAGCTTTCCCTGCTGGTCCTTCTGCTGTGGGAGCAGATGCCACTGTTCATTCTGTGCTGACTGTGTTGCTGCCAGCAGAGAGCAGGCTCTGGACTGATTCCATTCAAATGCTTTTCCTGTATGAATGTGAGCAGTGAAAGCAACGATGGAGGCACCAACGTAAAGGTGATTGTGTGCTGAACAGGTCCAGCACCAGCTTTCAATCCTGGCTCTTCTGCTGTGGGAGCAGAGGCCAAACGTTCGTGCTGTACTCACTGTGCTGCTGGGCAGCTGAGAGAGACCACCTGAGAATTTGGATTCAAATGGACTTTTAGGTATGAAACCGAGGAGAGACTGCAATGATCGTGTCACCGTTGCAAAGGTGACTGTTTGCTGAAGAGGCCCAGCACTAGCTTTCCCTGCTGGTCCTTCTGCTGTGGGAGAAGATGCCACTGTTCATTCTGTGCTGACTGTGTTGCTGCGCAGCAGAGAGTAGGCTCTGAACTGATTCCATTCAAATGCTTTTCCTGTAGGAATGTGAGAAGTGAAAGCAACGATGGAGGCACCAATGTAAAGGGGATTGTGTGCTGAACAGGTCCAGCACCAGCTTTCAATCCTGGCTCTTCTGCTGTGGGAGCAGAGGCCAAACGTTCGTGCTGTACTCACTGTGCTGCTGGGCAGCTGAGAGAGACCACCTGAGAATTTGGATTCAAATGGACTTTTAGGTATGAAACCGAGGACAGACTGCAATGATCATCTCACAGTTGCAAATGTGACCGTGTGCTGAAGAGGCCCAGCACTAGCTTTCCCTGCTGTTCCTTCTGCTGTGGGAGCAGATGCCGCTGTTCATTCTGTGCTGACTGTGTTGCTGCGCAGCAGAGAGCAGGCTCTGGACTGATTCCATTCAAATGCGTTTCCTGTATGAATGTGAGCCGTGAAAGCAACGATGGAGGAACCAATGTAAAGGGGATTGTGTGCTGAACAGGTCCAGCACCAGCTTTCAATCCTGGCTCTTCTGCTGTGGGAGCAGAGGCCAAACGTTCGTGCTGTACTCACTGTGCTGCTGGGCAGCTGAGAGAGACCACCTGAGAATTTGGATTCAAATGGACTTTTAGGTATGAAACCGAGGACAGACTGCAATGATCGTGTCACCGTTGCAAAGGTGACTGTGTGCTGAAGAGGCCCAGCACTAGCTTTCCCTGCTGGTCCTTCTGCTGTGGGAGCAGATGCCACTGTTCATTCTGTGCTGACTGTGTTGCTGCCAGCAGAGAGCAGGCTCTGGACTGATTCCATTCAAATGCTTTTCCTGTATGAATGTGAGCAGTGAAAGCAACAATGGAGGCACCAATGTAAAGGGGATTGTGTGCTGAACAGGTCCAGCACCAGCTTTCAATCCTGGCTCTTCTGCTGTGGGAGCAGAGGCCAAACGTTCGTGCTGTACTCACTGTGCTGCTGGGCAGCTGAGAGAGACCACCTGAGAATTTGGATTCAAATGGACTTTTAGGTATGAAACCGAGGAGAGACTGCAATGATCGTGTCACCGTTGCAAAGGTGACTGTGTGCTGAAGAGGCCCAGCACTAGCTTTCCCTGCTGGTCCTTCTGCTGTGGGAGCAGATGCCACTGTTCATTCTGTGCTGACTGTGTTGCTGCCAGCAGAGAGCAGGCTCTGGACTGATTCCATTCAAATGCTTTTCCTGTATGAATGTGAGCAGTGAAAGCAACGATGGAGGCACCAACGTAAAGGTGATTGTGTGCTGAACAGGTCCAGCACCAGCTTTCAATCCTGGCTCTTCTGCTGTGGGAGCAGAGGCCAAACGTTCGTGCTGTACTCACTGTGCTGCTGGGCAGCTGAGAGAGACCACCTGAGAATTTGGATTCAAATGGACTTTTAGGTATGAAACCGAGGAGAGACTGCAATGATCGTGTCACCGTTGCAAAGGTGACTGTTTGCTGAAGAGGCCCAGCACTAGCTTTCCCTGCTGGTCCTTCTGCTGTGGGAGAAGATGCCACTGTTCATTCTGTGCTGACTGTGTTGCTGCGCAGCAGAGAGTAGGCTCTGAACTGATTCCATTCAAATGCTTTTCCTGTATGAATGTGAGCAGCGAAAGCAACGATGGAGGCACCAATGTAAAGGGGATTGTGTGCTGAACAGGTCCAGCACCAGCTTTCAATCCTGGCTCTTCTGCTGTGGGAGCAGAGGCCAAACGTTCGTGCTGTACTCACTGTGCTGCTGGGCAGCTGAGAGAGACCACCTGAGAATTTGGATTCAAATGGACTTTTAGGTATGAAACCGAGGACAGACTGCAATGATCATCTCACAGTTGCAAATGTGACCGTGTGCTGAAGAGGCCCAGCACTAGCTTTCCCTGCTGGTCCTTCTGCTGTGGGAGCAGATGCCGCTGTTCATTCTGTGCTGACTGTGTTGCTGCGCAGCAGAGAGCAGGCTCTGGACTGATTCCATTCAAATGCGTTTCCTGTATGAATGTGAGCCGTGAAAGCAACGATGGAGGAACCAATGTAAAGGGGATTGTGTGCTGAACAGGTCCAGCACCAGCTTTCAATCCTGGCTCTTCTGCTGTGGGAGCAGAGGCCAAACGTTCGTGCTGTTCTCACTTTGCTGCTGGGCAGCTGAGAGAGACCACCTGAGAATTTGGATTCAAATGGACTTTTAGGTATGAAACCGAGGACAGACTGCAATGATCGTGTCACCGTTGCAAAGGTGACTGTGTGCTGAAGAGGCCCAGCACTAGCTTTCCCTGCTGGTCCTTCTGCTGTGGGAGAAGATGCCACTGTTCATTCTGTGCTGACTGTGTTGCTGCGCAGCAGAGAGTAGGCTCTGAACTGATTCCATTCAAATGCTTTTCCTGTATGAATGTGAGAAGTGAAAGCAACGATGGAGGCACCAATGTAAAGGGGATTGTGTGCTGAACAGGTCCAGCACCAGCTTTCAATCCTGGCTCTTCTGCTGTGGGAGCAGAGGCCAAACGTTCGTGCTGTACTCACTGTGCTGCTGGGCAGCTGAGAGAGACCACCTGAGAATTTGGATTCAAATGGACTTTTAGGTATGAAACCGAGGACAGACTGCAATGATCATCTCACAGTTGCAAATGTGACCGTGTGCTGAAGAGGCCCAGCACTAGCTTTCCCTGCTGGTCCTTCTGCTGTGGGAGCAGATGCCGCTGTTCATTCTGTGCTGACTGTGTTGCTGCGCAGCAGAGAGCAGGCTCTGGACTGATTCCATTCAAATGCGTTTCCTGTATGAATGTGAGCCGTGAAAGCAACGATGGAGGAACCAATGTAAAGGGGATTGTGTGCTGAACAGGTCCAGCACCAGCTTTCAATCCTGGCTCTTCTGCTGTGGGAGCAGAGGCCAAACGTTCGTGCTGTACTCACTGTGCTGCTGGGCAGCTGAGAGAGACCACCTGAGAATTTGGATTCAAATGGACTTTTAGGTATGAAACCGAGGACAGACTGCAATGATCGTGTCACCGTTGCAAAGGTGACTGTGTGCTGAAGAGGCCCAGCACTAGCTTTCCCTGCTGGTCCTTCTGCTGTGGGAGCAGATGCCACTGTTCATTCTGTGCTGACTGTGTTGCTGCCAGCAGAGAGCAGGCTCTGGACTGATTCCATTCAAATGCTTTTCCTGTATGAATGTGAGCAGTGAAAGCAACAATGGAGGCACCAATGTAAAGGGGATTGTGTGCTGAACAGGTCCAGCACCAGCTTTCAATCCTGGCTCTTCTGCTGTGGGAGTAGAGGCCAAACGTTCGTGCTGTACTCACTGTGCTGCTGGGCAGCTGAGAGAGACCACCTGAGAATTTGGATTCAAATGGACTTTTAGGTATGAAACCGAGGAGAGACTGCAATGATCGTCTCACCGTTGCAAATGTGACCGTGTGCTGAAGAGGCCCAGCACTAGCTTTCCCTGCTGGTCCTTCTGCTGTGGGAGCAGATGCCACTCTTCATTCTGTGCTGACTGTGTTGCTGCCAGCAGAGAGCAGGCTCTGAACTGATTCCATTCAAATGCGTTTCCTGTATGAATGTGAGCAGTGAAAGCAACGATGGAGGCACCAATGTAAAGGGGATTGTGTGCTGAACAGACCCAGCACCAGCTTTCAATCCTGGCTCTTCTGCTGTGGGAGCAGAGGCCAAACGTTCGTGCTGTAATCACTGTGCTGCTGGGCAGCTGAGAGTGACCACCTGAATATTTGGATTCAAATGGACTTTTAGGTATGAAACCGAGGAGAGACTGCAATGATGGTGACACCGTTGCAAAGCTGCTTGAGTGCTGAAGAGGCCCAGCACTAGCTTTCCCTGCTGGTCCTTCTGCTGTGGGAGCAGATGCCGCTGTTCATTCTGTGCTGACTGTGTTGCTGCGCAGCAGAGAGCAGGCTCTGGACTGATTCCATTCAAATGCGTTTCCTGTATGAATGTGAGCCGTGAAAGCAACGATGGAGGAACCAATGTAAAGGGGATTGTGTGCTGAACAGGTCCAGCACCAGCTTTCAATCCTGGCTCTTCTGCTGTGGGAGCAGAGGCCAAACGTTCGTGCTGTTCTCACTTTGCTGCTGGGCAGCTGAGAGAGACCACCTGAGAATTTGGATTCAAATGGACTTTTAGGTATGAAACCGAGGACAGACTGCAATGATCGTGTCACCGTTGCAAAGGTGACTGTGTGCTGAAGAGGCCCAGCACTAGCTTTCCCTGCTGGTCCTTCTGCTGTGGGAGAAGATGCCACTGTTCATTCTGTGCTGACTGTGTTGCTGCGCAGCAGAGAGTAGGCTCTGAACTGATTCCATTCAAATGCTTTTCCTGTATGAATGTGAGAAGTGAAAGCAACGATGGAGGCACCAATGTAAAGGGGATTGTGTGCTGAACAGGTCCAGCACCAGCTTTCAATCCTGGCTCTTCTGCTGTGGGAGCAGAGGCCAAACGTTCGTGCTGTACTCACTGTGCTGCTGGGCAGCTGAGAGAGACCACCTGAGAATTTGGATTCAAATGGACTTTTAGGTATGAAACCGAGGACAGACTGCAATGATCATCTCACAGTTGCAAATGTGACCGTGTGCTGAAGAGGCCCAGCACTAGCTTTCCCTGCTGGTCCTTCTGCTGTGGGAGCAGATGCCGCTGTTCATTCTGTGCTGACTGTGTTGCTGCGCAGCAGAGAGCAGGCTCTGGACTGATTCCATTCAAATGCGTTTCCTGTATGAATGTGAGCCGTGAAAGCAACGATGGAGGAACCAATGTAAAGGGGATTGTGTGCTGAACAGGTCCAGCACCAGCTTTCAATCCTGGCTCTTCTGCTGTGGGAGCAGAGGCCAAACGTTCGTGCTGTACTCACTGTGCTGCTGGGCAGCTGAGAGAGACCACCTGAGAATTTGGATTCAAATGGACTTTTAGGTATGAAACCGAGGACAGACTGCAATGATCGTGTCACCGTTGCAAAGGTGACTGTGTGCTGAAGAGGCCCAGCACTAGCTTTCCCTGCTGGTCCTTCTGCTGTGGGAGCAGATGCCACTGTTCATTCTGTGCTGACTGTGTTGCTGCCAGCAGAGAGCAGGCTCTGGACTGATTCCATTCAAATGCTTTTCCTGTATGAATGTGAGCAGTGAAAGCAACAATGGAGGCACCAATGTAAAGGGGATTGTGTGCTGAACAGGTCCAGCACCAGCTTTCAATCCTGGCTCTTCTGCTGTCGGAGCAGAGGCCAAACGTTCGTGCTGTACTCACTGTGCTGCTGGGCAGCTGAGAGAGACCACCTGAGAATTTGGATTCAAATGGACTTTTAGGTATGAAACCGAGGAGAGACTGCAATGATCGTCTCACCGTTGCAAATGTGACCGTGTGCTGAAGAGGCCCAGCACTAGCTTTCCCTGCTGGTCCTTCTGCTGTGGGAGCAGATGCCACTGTTCATTCTGTGCTGACTGTGTTGCTGCCAGCAGAGAGCAGGCTCTGGACTGATTCCATTCAAATGCTTTTCCTGTATGAATGTGAGCAGTGAAAGCAACGATGGAGGCACCAATGTAAAGGTGATTGTGTGCTGAACAGGCCCAGCACCAGCTTTCAATCCTGGCTCTTCTGCTGTGGGAGCAGAGGCCAAACGTTCGTGCTGTACTCACTGTGCTGCTGGGCAGCTGAGAGAGACCACCTGAGAATTTGGATTCAAATGGACTTTTAAGTATGAAACCGAGGAGAGACTGCAATGATGGTGACACCGTTGCAAAGCTGCTTGTGTGCTGAAGAGGTCCAGCACTAGCTTTCCCTGCTGGTCCTTCTGCTGTGGGAGCAGATGCCACTGTTCATTCTGTGCTGACTGTGTTGCTGCCAGCAGAGAGCAGGCTCTGGACTGATTCCATTCAAATGCTTTTCCTGTATGAATGTGAGCAGTGAAAGCAACGATGGAGGCACCAATGTAAAGGGGATTGTGTGCTGAACAGGTCCAGCACCAGCTTTCAATCCTGGCTCTTCTGCTGTGGGAGTAGAGGCCAAACGTTCGTGCTGTACTCACTGTGCTGCTGGGCAGCTGAGAGAGACCACCTGAGAATTTGGATTCAAATGGACTTTTAGGTATGAAACCGAGGAGAGACTGCAATGATCGTCTCACCGTTGCAAATGTGACCGTGTGCTGAAGAGGCCCAGCACTAGCTTTCCCTGCTGGTCCTTCTGCTGTGGGAGCAGATGCCACTGTTCATTCTGTGCTGACTGTGTTGCTGCCAGCAGAGAGCAGGCTCTGAACTGATTCCATTCAAATGCGTTTCCTGTATGAATGTGAGCAGTGAAAGCAACGATGGAGGCACCAATGTAAAGGGGATTGTGTGCTGAACAGACCCAGCACCAGCTTTCAATCCTGGCTCTTCTGCTGTGGGAGCAGAGGCCAAACGTTCGTGCTGTAATCACTGTGCTGCTGGGCAGCTGAGAGTGACCACCTGAATATTTGGATTCAAATGGACTTTTAGGTATGAAACCGAGGAGAGACTGCAATGATGGTGACACCGTTGCAAAGCTGCTTGAGTGCTGAAGAGGCCCAGCACTAGCTTTCCCTGCTGGTCCTTCTGCCGTGGGAGCAGATGCCACTGTTCATTCTGTGCTGACTGTCTTTCTGCCAGCAGAGAGCAGGCTCTAGGGTGATTTCATTCAAATGCTTTTCCTGTATGAATGTGAGCAGTGAAAGCAACGATGGAGGCACCAATGTAAAGGGGATTGTGTGCTGAACAGGTCCAGCACCAGCTTTCAATCCTGGCTCTTCTGCTGTGGGAGCAGAGGCCAAACGTTCGTGCTGTACTCACTGTGCTGCTGGGCAGCTGAGAGAGACCACCTGAGAATTTGGATTCAAATGGACTTTTAGGTATGAAACCGAGGAGAGACTGCAATGATCGTGTCTCCGTTGCAAAGTTGACTGTGTGCTGAAGAGGCCCAGCACTAGCTTTCCCTGCTGGTCCTTCTGCTGTGGGAGCAGATGCCACTGTTCATTCTGTGCTGACTGTGTTGCTGCGCAGCAGAGAGCAAGCTCTGGACGGATTCCATTCAAATGCTTTTCCTGTATGAGTGTTAGCAGTGAAAGCAACGATGGAGGCACCAATGTAAAGGTGATTGCGTGCTGAACAGGTCCAGCACCAGCTTTCAATCCTGGCTCTTCTGCTGTGGGAGCAGAGTCCAAACGTTCGTGCTGTACTAACTGTGCTGCTGGGCAGCTGAGAGAGACCACCTGAGAATTTGGATTCAAATGGACTTTTAGGTATGAAACCGAGGGGAGACTGCAATGATGGTGACCCCGTTGCAAAGCTGCTTGTGTGCTGAAGAAGCAGAGCACTAGCTTTCCCTGCTGGTCCTTCTGCCGTGTGAGCAGATGCCACTGTTCATTCTGTGCTGACTGTGTTCGTGCGCATCAGAGAGCAGGCTCTGCACAGATTCCATTCAAATGCTTTTCCTGTATGAAAGTGAGCAGTGAAAGCAACGATGGAGGCACCAATGTAAAGGGGATTGTGTGCTTAACAGGTCCAGCACCAGCTTTCAATCCTGGCTCTTCTCTGTGGGAGCAGAGGCCAAACGTTCGTGCTGTACTCACTGTGCTGCTGGGCAGCTGAGAGAGACCACCTGAGAATTTGGATTCAAATGGACTTTTAGGTATGAAACCGAGGAGAGACTGCAATGATCGTCTCACCGTTGCAAATGTGACCGTGTGCTGAAGAGGCCCAGCACTAGCTTTCCCTGCTGGTCCTTCTGCTGTGGGAGCAGATGCCACTCTTCTTTCTGTGCTGACTGTGTTGCTCCCAGCAGAGAGCAGGCTCTGGACTGATTCCATTCAAATGCTTTTCCTGCATGAATGTGAGCAGTGAAAGCAACGATGGAGGCACCAATGTAAAGGGAATTGTGTGCTGAACAGACCCAGCACCAGCTTTCAATCCTGGCTCTTCTGCTGTGGGAGCAGAGGCCAAACGTTCCTGCTGTGCTCAATGTGCTGCTGAGCAGCTGGGAGTGACCACCTGACAATTTGGATTCAAATGGACTTTTAGGTATGAAACCGAGGAGAGACTGCAATGATGGTGACACCGTTGCAAAGCTGCTTGTGTGCTGAAGAGGCCCAGCACTAGCTTTCCCTGCTGGTCCTTCTGCTATGGGAGCAGATGCCATTATTCATTCTGTGCTGACTGTGTTGCTGCCAGCAGAGAGCAGGCTCTGGAGTGATTCCATTCAAATGCTTTTCCTGTATGAATGTGAGAAGTGAATGCAACGATGGAGGCACCAATGTAAAGGGGATTGTGTGCTGAACAGGTCCAGCACCAGCTTTCAATCCTGGCTCTTCTGCTGTGGGAGCAGAGGCCAAACGTTCGTGCTGTACTCACTGTGCTGCTGGGCAGCTGAGAGAGACCACCAGAGAATTTGGATTCAAATGGACTTTTAGGTATGAAACCGAGGAGAGACTGCAATGATCGTGTCACCGTTGCAAAGGTGACCGTGTGCTGAAGAGGCCCAGCACTAGCTTTCCCTGCTGGTCCTTCTGCTGTGGGAGCAGATGCCACTGTTCATTCTGTGCTGACTTTGTTGCTGCGCAGCAGAGAGCAGGCTCTGGACTGATTGCATTCAAATGCTTTTCCTGTATGAATGTGAGCAGTGAAAGCAACGATGGAGGCGCCAATGTAAAGGGGATTGTGTGCTGAAAAGGCCCAGCACCAGCTTTCAATCCTGGCTCTTCTGCTGTGGGAGCAGAGGCCAAACGTTCCTGCTGTGCTCAATGTGCTGCTGAGCAGCTGAGAGTGACCACCTGAATTTTTGGATTCAAATGGACTTTTAGGTATGAAACCGAGGAGAGACTGCAATGATGGTGACACCGTTGCAAAGCTGCTTGTGTGCTGAAGAGGCCCAGCACTAGCTTTCCCTGCTGGTCCTTCTGCTGTGGGAGCAGATGCCACTGTTCATTCTGTGCTGACTGTGTTGCTGCGCAGCAGAGAGCAGGCTCTGGACTGATTCCATTAAAATGCTTTTCCTGTAGGAAAGTGAGCAGTGAAAGCAACGATGGAGGCACCAATGTAAAGGGGATTGTGTGCTGAACAGGTCCAGCACCAGCTTTCAATCCTGGCTCTTCTGCTGTGGGAGCAGAGGCCAAACGTTCGTGCTGTACTAACTGTGCTGCTGGGCAGCTGAGAGAGACCACCTGAGAATTTGGATTCAAATGGACTTTTAGGTATGAAACCGAGGGGAGACTGCAATGATGGTGACCCCGTTGCAAAGCTGCTTGTGTGCTGAAGAAGCAGAGCACTAGCTTTCCCTGCTGGTCCTTCTGCCGTGTGAGCAGATGCCACTGTTCATTCTGTGCTGACTGTGTTCGTGCGCATCAGAGAGCAGGCTCTGCACAGATTCCATTCAAATGCTTTTCCTGTATGAAAGTGAGCAGTGAAAGCAACGATGGAGGCACCAATGTAAAGGGGATTGTGTGCTTAACAGGTCCAGCACCAGCTTTCAATCCTGGCTCTTCTGCTGTGGGAGCAGAGGCCAAACGTTCGTGCTGCACAAACTGCTCTGCTGGGCAGCTGAGAGAGACCACCTGAGAATTTGGATTCAAATGGACTTTTAGGTATGAAACCGAGGAGAGACTGCAATGATGGTGACCCCGTTGCAAAGCTGCTTGTGTGTTGAAGAGACACAGCACTAGCTTTCCCTGCTGGTCCTTCTGCCGTGTGAGCAGATGCCACTGTTCATTCTGTGCTGTGTTGCTGCCAGCAGGGAGCAGGCTCTGGACTGATTCTATTCAAATGCTTTTCCTGTATGAAAGTGAGCAGTGAAAGCAACGATGGAGGCACCAATGTAAAGGTGATTGTGTGCTGAACAGGTCCAGCACCAGCTTTCAATCCTTGCTCTTCTGCTGTGGGAGCAGATGCCAAACGTTCGTGCTGTACTCACTGTGCTGCTGGGCAGCTCAGAGACACCACCTGAGAATTTGTATTCAAATGGACTTTTAGGCATGAAACCGAGGAGAGACTGCAATGATGGTGAACCCGTTGCAAAGCTGCTTGTGCGCTGAAGAAGCAGAGCACTAGCTTTCCCTGCTGGTCCTTCTGCCGTGGGAGCAGATGCCACTGTTCATTCTGTGCCGACTGTGTTCCTGCGCAGCAGAGAGCAGGCTCTGGACTGATTCCATTCAAATGCTTTTCCTGTATGAAAGTGAGCAGTGAAAGCAACGATGGAGGCACCAATGTAAAGGGGATTGTGTGCTGAACAGGTCCAGCCACAGCTTTCAATCCTGGCTCTTCTGCTGTGGGAGCAGAGGCCAAACGTTCGTGCTGTACTCACTGTGCTGCTGGGCAGCTGAGAGAGACCACCTGAGAATTTGGATTCAAATGGACTTTTAGGTAGGAAACCGAGGAGAGACTGCAATGATGGTGACCCCGTTGCAAAGCTGCTTGTGTGCTGAAGAGGCACAGCACTAGCTTTCCCTGCTGGTCCTTCTGCCGTGTGTAGCAGATGCCACTGTTCATTCTGTGCTGACTGTGTTGCTGCGCAGCAGAGAGCAGGCTCTGGAGTGATTCCATTCAAATGCTTTTCCTGTATGAAAGTGAGCAGTGAAAGCAACGATGGAGGCACCAATGTAAAGGTGATTGTGTGCTGAACAGGTCCAGCACCAGCTTTCAATCCTGGCTCTTCTGCTGTGGGAGCAGAGGCCAAACGTTCGTACTGCGCTGCTGGGCAGCTGAGAGACACCACCTGAGAATTTGGATTCAATTGGACTTTTAGTTAGGAATCCGAGGAGAGACTGCAATGATGGTGACCCCATTTCAAAGCTCCTTGTGTGCTGAAGAGACACAGCACTAGCTTTCCCTGCTGGTCCTTCTGCCGTGTTGAGCAGATGCCACTGTTCATTCTGTGCTGTGTTGCTGCCAGCAGGGAGCTGGCTCTGGACTGATTCTATTCAAATGCTTTTCCTGTATGAAAGTGAGCTGTGAAAGCAACGATGGAGGCACCAATGTAAAGGTGATTGTGTGCTGAACAGGTCCAGCACCAGCTTTCAATCCTGGCTCTTCTGCTGTGGGAGCAGAGGCCAAACGTTCGTGCTGTACTCACTGTGCTGCTGGGCAGCTGAGAGAGACCACCTGAGAATTTGGATTCAAATGGACTTTTAGGTATGAAACCGAGGAGAGACTGCAATGATGGTGACCCCGTTGCAAAGCTGCTTGTGTGCTGAAGAAGCAGAGCACTAGCTTTCCCTGCTGCTCCTTCTGCCGTGTGAGCAGATGCCACTGTTCATTCTGTGCTGTGTTCCTGCGCAGCAGAGAGCAGGCTCTGGACAGATTCCATTCAAATGCTTTTCCTGTATGAAAGTGAGCAGTGAAAGCAACGATGGAGGCACCAATGTAAAGGGGATTGTGTGCTGAACAGGTCCAGCACCAGCTTTCAATCCTGGCTCTTCTGCTGTGGGAGCAGAGGCCAAACATTCGTGCTGTACTAACTCTGCTGCTGGGCAGCTGAGAGACACCACCTGAGAATTTGGATTCAAATGGACTTTTAGGTAGGAATCCGAGGAGAGACTGCAATGATGGTGACCCCGTTGCAAAGCTGCTTGTGAGTTGAAGAGACACAGCACTAGCTTTCCTGCTGGTCCTTCTGCCGTGTGAGCAGATGCCACTGTTCATTCTGTGCTGTGTTGCTGCCAGCAGGGAGCAGGCTCTGGACTGATTCTATTCAAATGCTTCTCCTGTATGAAAGTGAGCAGTGAAAGCAACGATGGATGCACCAATGTAAAGGGGATTGTGTGCTGAACAGGTCCAGCCCCAGCTTTCAATCCTGGCTCTTCTGCTGTGGGAGCAGAGGCCAAACGTTCGTGCTGTACTCACTGTGCTGCTGGGCAGCTGAGACCACCTGAGAATTTGGATTCAAATGGACTTTTAGGTATGAAACCGAGGAGAGACTGCAATGATGGTGACCCCGTTGCAAAGCTGCTTGTGTGCTGAATTAGCCCAGCACTAGCTTTCCCTGCTGGTCCTCCTGCCGTGGGAGCAGATGCCACTGTTCATTCTGTGCTGTGTTGCTGCCAGTAGGGAGCAGGCTCTGGACTGATTCCATTCAAATGCTTTCCCTGTATGAAAGTGAGCAGTGAAAGCAACGATGGAGGCACCAATGTAAAGGTGATTGTGTGCTGAACAGGTCCAGCACCAGCTTCCAATCCTTGCTCTTCTGCTGTGGGAGCAGATGCCAAACGTTCGTGCTGTTCTCACTTTGCTGCTGGGCAGCTGAGAGAGACCACCTGAGAATTTGGATTCAAATGGACTTTTAGGTATGAAACCGAGGAGAGACTGCAATGATGGTGACCCCGTTGCAAAGCTGCTTGTGCGCTAAAGAAGCAGAGCACTAGCTTTCCTGCTGGTCCTTCTGCCGTGTGAGCAGATGCCACTGTTCATTCTGTGCTGTGTTGCTGCCAGCAGGGAGCAGGCTCTGGACTGATTCTATTCAAATGCTTCTCCTGTATGAAAGTGAGCAGTGAAAGCAACGATGGATGCACCAATGTAAAAGGGATTGTGTGCTGAACAGGTCCAGCACCAGCTTTCAATCCTGGCTCTTCTGCTGTGGGAGCAGAGGCCAAACGTTCGTGTTGTACTCACTGTGCTGCTGGGCAGCTGAGCGACACCACCTGAGAATTTGGATTCAAATGGACTTTTAGGTATGAAACCAAGGAGAGACTGCAATGATGGTGACCCCGTTGCAAAGCTGCTTGTGTGCTGAAGAAGCCCAGCACTAGCTTTCCCTGCTGGTACTTCTGCTGTGCGAGCAGAATCCACTGTTCATTCTGAGCTGACTGTGTTGCTGCGCAGCAGAGAGCAGGCTCTGGACTGATTCCATTCAAATGCTTTTCCTGTATGAAAGTGAGCAGTGAAAGAAACGATGGAGGCACCAATGTAAAGGTGATTGTGTGCTGAACAGGTCCAGCACCAGCTTTCAATCCTTGCTCTTCTGCTGTGGGAGCAGATGCGAAACGTTCGTGCTGTTCTACCTTTGCTGCTGGGCAGCTGAGAGAGACCACCTGAGAATTTGGATTCAAATGGACTTTTAGGTATGAAACCGAGGAGAGACTGCAATGATGGTGACCCCGTTGCAAAGCTGCTTGTGCGCTGGAGAAGCAGAGCACTAGCTTTCCCTGCTGGTCCTTCTGCCGTGTGAGCAGATGCCACTGTTCATTCTGTGCCGACTGTGTTCCTGCGCAGCAGAGAGCAGGCTCTGGACTGATTCCATTCAAATGCTTTTCCTGTATGAAAGTGAGCAGTGAAAGCAACGATGGAGGCACCAATGTAAAGGGGATTGTGTGCTGAACAGGTCCAGCACCAGCTTTCAATCCTGGCTCTTCTGCTGTGGGAGCAGAGGCCAAACGTTCGTGCTGTACTCACTGTGCTGTTGGGCAGCTGAGAGAGACCACCTGAGAATTTGGATTCAAATGGACTTTTAGGTAGGAAACCGAGGAGAGACTGCAATGATGGTGACCCCGTTGCAAAGCTGCTTGTGTGCTGAAGAGGCACAGCACTAACTTTCCCTGCTGGTCCTTCTGCCGTGTGAGCAGATGCCACTGTTCTTTCTGTCCTGTGTTGCTGCCAGCAGGGAGCAGGCTCTGGACTGATTCTATTCAAATGCTTTTCCTGTATGAAAGTGAGCAGTGAAAGCAACGATGGAGGCACCAATGTAAAGGTGATTGTGTGCTGAACAGGTCCAGCACCAGCTTTCAATCCTGGCTCTTCTGCTGTGGGAGCAGATGCCAAACGTTCGTGCTGTACTCACTGTGCTGCTGGGCAGCTGAGAGACACCACCTGAGAATTTGGATTCAAATGGACTTTTAGGTATGAAACCGAATAGAGACAGCAAAGATGGTGACCCCATTTCAAAGCTCCTTGTGTGCTGAAGAGACACAGCACTAGCTTTCCCTGCTGGTCCTTCTGCTGTGGGAGCAGATGCCACTGTTCATTCTGTGCTGTGTTGCTGCCAGCAGGGAGCAGGCTCTGGACTGATTCTATTCAAATGCTTTTCCTGTATGAGTCTTAGCAGTGAAAGCAACGATGGAGGCACCAATGTAAAGGGGATTGTGTGCTGAACAGGTCCAGCACCAGCTTTCAATCCTTGCTCTTCTGCTGTGGGAGCAGATGCCAAACGTTCGTGCTGTACTCACTGTGCTGCTGGGCAGCTGAGAGACACCACCTGAGAATTTGGATTCAAATGGACTTTTAGGTATGAAACCGAGGAGAGACTGCAATGATGGTGACCCCGTTGCAGAGCTGCTTGTGTGCTGAAGAAGCCCAGCACTAGCTTTTCCTGGTGGTTTTCTGCTGTGCGAGCAGAATCCACTGTTCCTTCTGTGCTGACTGTGTTGCTGCGCAGCAGAGAGCAGGCTCTGGACTGATTCCATTCAAATGCTTTTCCTGTATGAAAGTGAGCAGTGAAAGCAACGATGGAGGCACCAATGTAAAGGGGATTGTGTGCTGAACAGGTCCGGCACCAGCTTTCAATCCTTGCTCTTCTGCTGTGGGAACAGATGCCAATCGTTCGTGCTGTACTCACTGTGCTGCTGGGCAGCTGAGACCACCTGAGAATTTGGATTCAAATGGACTTTTAGGTATGAAACCGAGGAGAGACTGCAATGATGGTGACCCTGTTGCAAAGCTGCTTGTGCGCTAAAGAAGCAGAGCACTAGCTTTCCTGCTGGTCCTTCTGCCGTGTGAGCAGATGCCACTGTTCATTCTGTGCTGTGTTGCTGCCAGCAGGGAGCAGGCTCTGGACTGATTCTATTCAAATGCTTCTCCTGTATGAAAGTGAGCAGTGAAAGCAACGATGGATGCACCAATGTAAAGGGGATTGTGTGCTGAACAGGTCCAGCACCAGCTTTCAATCCTGGCTCTTCTGCTGTGGGAGCAGAGGCCAAACGTTCGTGCTGTACTCACTGTGCTGCTGGGCAGCTGAGCGACACCACCTGAGAATTTGGATTCAAATGGACTTTTAGGTATGAAACCGAGGAGAGACTGCAATGATGGTGACCCCGTTGTAAAGCTGCTTGTGCGCTGGAGAAGCAGAGCACTAGCTTTCCCTGCTGGTCCTTCTTCCGTGTGAGCAGATGCCACTGTTCATTCTGTGCCGACTGTGTTGCTGCGCAGCAGAGAGCAGGCTCTGGACTGATTCCATTCAAATGCTTTTCCTGTAGGAAAGTGAGCAGCGAAAGCAACGATGGAGGCACCAATGTAAAGGGGATTGTGTGCTGAACAGGTCCAGCACCAGCTTTCAATCCTGGCTCTTCTGCTGTGGGAGCAGAGGCCAAACGTTCGTGCTGTACTCACTGTGCTGTTGGGCAGCTGAGAGAGACCACCTGAGAATTTGGATTCAAATGGACTTTTAGGTAGGAATCCGAGGAGAGACTGCAATGATGGTGACCCCGTTGCAAAGCTGCTTGTGTGTTGAAGAGACACAGCACTAGCTTTCCTGCTGGTCCTTCTGCCGTGTGAGCAGATGCCACTGTTCATTCTGTGCTGACTGTGTTGCTGCGCAGCAGAGAGCAGGCTCTGGACTGATTCTATTCAAATGCTTTTCCTGTAGGAAAGTGAGCAGTGAAAGCAACGAATGATGCACCAATGTAAAGGGGATTGTGTGCTGAACAGGTCCAGCACCAGCTTTCAATCCTTGCTCTTCTGCTGTGGGAGCAGATGCCAAACGTTCGTGCTGTTCTCACTTTGCTGCTGGGCAGCTGAGAGAGACCACCTGAGAATTTGGATTCAAATGGACTTTTAGGTATGAAACCGAGGAGAGACTGCAATGATGGTGACCCCGTTGCAAAGCTGCTTGTGCGCTGAAGAAGCAGAGCACTAGCTTTCACTGCTGGTCCTTCTGCCGTGTGAGCAGATGCCACTGTTCATTCTGTGTTGACTGTGTTGCTGCGCAGCAGAGAGCAGGCTCTGGACTGATTCCATTCAAATGCTTTTCCTGTAGGAAAGTGAGCAGTGAAAGCAACGATGGAGGCACCAATGTAAAGGGGATTGTGTGCTGAACAGGTCCAGCACCAGCTTTCAATCCTGGCTCTTCTGCTGTGGGAGCAGAGGCCAAACGTTCGTGCTGTACTAACTGTGCTGCTGGGCAGCTGAGAGAGACCACCTGAGAATTTGGATTCAAATGGACTTTTAGGTATGAAACCGAGGAGAGACTGCAATGATGGTGACCCCGTTGCAAAGCTGCTTGTGTGCTGAAGAAGCAGAGCACTAGCTTTCCCTGCTGGTCCTTCTGCCGTGTGAGCAGATGCCACTGTTCATTCTGTGCCGACTGTGTTCCTGCGCAGCAGAGAGCAGGCTCTGGACTGATTCCATTCAAATGCTTTTCCTGTATGAAAGTGAGCAGTGAAAGCAACGATGGAGGCACCAATGTAAAGGGGATTGTGTGCTGAACAGGTCCAGCCACAGCTTTCAATCCTGGCTCTTCTGCTGTGGGAGCAGAGGCCAAACGTTCGTGCTGTACTCACTGTGCTGCTGGGCAGCTGAGAGAGACCACCTGAGAATTTGGATTCAAATGGACTTTTAGGTAGGAAACCGAGGAGAGACTGCAATGATGGTGACCCCGTTGCAAAGCTGCTTGTGTGCTGAAGAAGCAGAGCACTAGCTTTCCCTGCTGGTCCTTCTGCCGTGTGTAGCAGATGCCACTGTTCATTCTGTGCTGACTGTGTTGCTGCGCAGCAGAGAGCAGGCTCTGGACTGATTCCATTCAAATGCTTTTCCTGTATGAAAGTGAGCAGTGAAAGCAACGATGGAGGCACCAATGTAAAGGGGATTGTGTGCTGAACAGGTCCAGCACCAGCTTTCAATCCTGGCTCTTCTGCTGTGGGAGCAGAGGCCAAACGTTCGTACTGCGCTGCTGGGCAGCTGAGAGACACCACCTGAGAATTTGGATTCAATTGGACTTTTAGGTAGGAATCCGAGGAGAGACTGCAATGATGGTGACCCCATTTCAAAGCTCCTTGTGTGCTGAAGAGACACAGCACTAGCTTTCCCTGCTGGTCCTTCTGCCGTGGGAGCAGATGCCACTGTTCATTCTGTGCTGTGTTGCTGCCAGCAGGGAGCAGGCTCTGGACTGATTCCATTCAAATGCTTTTCCTGTATGAAAGTGAGCAGTGAAAGCAACGATGGAGGCACCAATGTTAAGGGGATTGTGTGCTGAACAGGTCCAGCACCAGCTTTCAATCCTGGCTCTTCTGCTGTGGGAGCAGAGGCCAAACGTTCGTGCTGTACTCACTGTGCTGCTGGGCAGCTGAGAGACACCACCTGAGAATTTGGATTCAAATGGACTTTTAGGTATGAAACCGAGGAGAGACTGCAATGATGGTAACCCCGTTGCAAAGCTGCTTGTGTGCTGAAGAGACACAGCCCTAGCTTTCCCTGCTGGTCCTTCTGCCGTGTGAGCAGATGGCACTGTTCATTCTGTGCTGTGTTGCTGCCAGCAGGGAGCTGGCTCTGGACTGATTCTATTCAAATGCTTTTCCTGTATGAAAGTGAGCAGTGAAAGCAACGATGGAGGCACCAATGTAAAGGTGATTGTGTGCTGAACAGGTCGAGCACCAGCTTTCAATCCTTGCTCTTCTGCTGTCGGAGCAGATGCCAAACGTTCGTGCTGTACTCACTGTGCTGCTGGGCAGCTGAGATACACCACCTGAGAATTTGGATTCAAATGGACTTTTAGGTAGGAAACCGAGGAGAGACTGCAATGATGGTGACCCCGTTGCAAAGCAGCTTGTGTGCTGAAGAAGCAGAGCACTAGCTTTCCCTGCTGGTCCTTCTGCCGTGGGAGCAGATGCCACTGTTCATTCTGTGCTGTGTTGCTGCCAGCAGGGAGCAGGCTCTGGACTGATTCCATTCAAATGCTTTCCCTGTATGAAAGTGAGCAGTGAAAGCAACGATGGAGGCACCAATGTAAAGGTGATTGTGTGCTGAACAGGTCCAGCACCAGCTTCCAATCCTTGCTCTTCTGCTGTGGGAGCAGATGCCAAACGTTCGTGCTGTTCTCACTGTGCTGCTGGGCAGCTGAGACCACCTGAGAATTTGGATTCAAATGGACTTTTAGGTATGAAACCGAGGGGAGACTGCAATGATGGTGACCCCGTTGCAAAGCTGCTTGTGTGCTGAAGAAGCAGAGCACTAGCTTTCCCTGCTGGTCCTTCTGCCGTGTGAGCAGATGCCACTGTTCATTCTGTGCTGACTGTGTTGCTGCGCAGCAGAGAGCAGGCTCTGGACTGATTCCATTCAAATGCTTTTCCTGTATGAAAGTTAGCAGTGAAAGCAACGATGGAGGCACCAATGTAAAGGGGATTGTGTGCTGAACAGGTCCAGCACCAGCTTTCAATCCTGGCTCTTCTGCTGTGGGAGCAGAGGCCAAACGTTCGTGCTGCACAAACTGCGCTGCTGGGCAGCTGAGAGACACCACCTGAGAATTTGGATTCAAATGGACTTTTAGGTATGAATCCGAGGAGAGACTGCAATGATGGTGACACCGTTGCAAAGCTTCTTCTGTGTTGAAGAGACACAGCACTAGCTTTCCCTGCTGGTCCTTCTGCCGTGTGAGCAGATGCCACTGTTCATTCTGTGCTGTGTTGCTGCCAGCAGGGAGCAGGCTCTGGACTGATTCTATTCAAATGCTTTTCCTGTATGAAAGTGAGCAGTGAAAGCAACGATGGAGGCACCAATGTAAAGGTGATTGTGTGCTGAACAGGTCCAGCACCAGCTTTCAATCCTTGCTCTCCTGCTGTGGGAGCAGATGCCAAACGTTCGTGCTGTACTCACTGTGCTGCTGGGCAGCTGAGAGACACCACCTGAGAATTTGTATTCAAATGGACTTTTAGGCATGAAACCGAGGAGAGACTGCAATGATGGTGACCCCGTTGCAAAGCTGCTTGTGCGCTGAAGAAGCCCAGCACTAGCTTTCCCTGCTGGTCCTTCTGCCGTGTGAGCAGATGCCACTGTTCATTCTGTGCCGACTGTGTTCCTGCGCAGCAGAGAGCAGGCTCTGGACTGATTCCATTCAAATGCTTTTCCTGTATGAAAGTGAGCAGTGAAAGCAACGATGGAGGCACCAATGTAAAGGGGATTGTGTGCTGAACAGGTCCAGCCACAGCTTTCAATCCTGGCTCTTCTGCTGTGGGAGCAGAGGCCAAACGTTCGTGCTGTACTCACTGTGCTGCTGGGCAGCTGAGAGAGACCACCTGAGAATTTGGATTCAAATGGACTTTTAGGTAGGAAACCGAGGAGAGACTGCAATGATGGTGACCCCGTTGCAAAGCTGCTTGTGTGCTGAAGAGGCACAGCACTAGCTTTCCCTGCTGGTCCTTCTGCCGTGTTGAGCAGATGCCACTGTTCATTCTGTGCTGACTGTGTTGCTGCGCAGCAGAGAGCAGGCTCTGGAGTGATTCCATTCAAATGCTTTTCCTGTATGAAAGTGAGCAGTGAAAGCAACGATGGAGGCACCAATGTAAAGGTGATTGTGTGCTGAACAGGTCCAGCACCAGCTTTCAATCCTGGCTCTTCTGCTGTGGGAGCAGAGGCCAAACGTTCGTACTGCGCTGCTGGGCAGCTGAGAGACACCACCTGAGAATTTGGATTCAATTGGACTTTTAGGTAGGAATCCGAGGAGAGACTGCAATGATGGTGACCCCATTTCAAAGCTCCTTGTGTGCTGAAGAGACACAGCACTAGCTTTCCCTGCTGGTCCTTCTGCCGTGGGAGCAGATGCCACTGTTCATTCTGTGCTGTGTTGCTGCCAGCAGGGAGCTGGCTCTGGACTGATTCTATTCAAATGCTTTTCCTGTATGAAAGTGAGCAGTGAAAGCAACGATGGAGGCACCAATGTAAAGGTGATTGTGTGCTGAACAGGTCGAGCACCAGCTTTCAATCCTTGCTCTTCTGCTGTCGGAGCAGATGCCAAACGTTCGTGCTGTACTCACTGTCGTGCTGGGCAGCTGAGATACACCACCTGAGAATTTGGATTCAAATGGACTTTTAGGTAGGAAACCGAGGAGAGACTGCAATGATGGTGACCACGTTGCAAAGCAGCTTGTGTGCTGAAGAGACACAGCACTAGCTTTCCCTGCTGGTCCTTCTGCCGTGTTGAGCAGATGCCACTGTTCATTCTGTGCTGTGTTGCTGCCAGCAGGGAGCTGGCTCTGGACTGATTCTATTCAAATGCTTTTCCTGTATGAAAGTGAGCAGTGAAAGCAACGATGGAGGCACCAATGTAAAGGTGATTGTGTGCTGAACAGGTCCAGCACCAGCTTTCAATCCTGGCTCTTCTGCTGTGGGAGCAGAGGCCAAACGTTCGTGCTGTACTCACTGTGCTGCTGGGCAGCTGAGAGAGACCACCTGAGAATTTGGATTCAAATGGACTTTTAGGTATGAAACCGAGGAGAGACTGCAATGATGGTGACCCCGTTGCAAAGCTGCTTGTGTGCTGAAGAAGCAGAGCACTAGCTTTCCCTGCTGCTCCTTCTGCCGTGTGAGCAGATGCCAATGTTCATTCTGTGCTGTGTTCCTGCGCAGCAGAGAGCAGGCTCTGGACAGATTCCATTCAAATGCTTTTCCTGTATGAAAGTGAGCAGTGAAAGCAACGATGGAGGCACCAATGTAAAGGGGATTGTGTGCTGAACAGGTCCAGCACCAGCTTTCAATCCTGGCTCTTCTGCTGTGGGAGCAGAGGCCAAACGTTCGTGCTGTACTAACTCTGCTGCTGGGCAGCTGAGAGACACCACCTGAGAATTTGGATTCAAATGGACTTTTAGGTAGGAATCCGAGGAGAGACTGCAATGATGGTGACCCCGTTGCAAAGCTGCTTGTGTGTTGAAGAGACACAGCACTAGCTTTCCTGCTGGTCCTTCTGCCGTGTGAGCAGATGCCACTGTTCATTCTGTGCTGTGTTGCTGCCAGCAGGGAGCAGGCTCTGGACTGATTCCTTTCAAATGCTTCTCCTGTATGAAAGTGAGCAGTGAAAGCAACGATGGATGCACCAATGTAAAGGGGATTGTGTGCTGAACAGGTCCAGCCCCAGCTTTCAATCCTGGCTCTTCTGCTGTGGGAGCAGATGCCAAACGTTCGTGCTGTACTCACTGTGCTGCTGGGCAGCTGAGACCACCTGAGAATTTGGATTCAAATGGACTTTTAGGTAGGAAACCGAGGAGAGACTGCAATGATGGTGACCCCGTTGCAAAGCTGCTTGTGTGCTGAATTAGCCCAGCACTAGCTTTCCCTGCTGGTACTTCTGCTGTGCGAGCAGAATCCACTGTTCATTCTGTGCTGACTGTGTTGCTGCGCAGCAGAGAGCAGGCTCTGGACTGATTCTATTCAAATGCTTTTCCTGTATGAAAGTGAGCAGTGAAAGCAACGTTGGAGGCACCAATGTAAAGGTGATTGTGTGCTGAACAGGTCCAGCACCAGCTTTCAATCCTTGCTCTTCTGCTGTGGGAGCAGATGCCAAACGTTCGTGCTGTACTCACTGTGCTGCTGGGCAGCTGAGAGACACCACCTGAGAATTTGGATTCAAATGGACATTTAGGTATGAAACCGAGGGGAGACTGCAATGATGGTAACCCCGTTGCAAAGCTGCTTGTGTGCTGAAGAAGCAGAGCACTAGCTTTCCCTGCTGGTCCTTCTGCCGTGTGAGCAGATGCCACTGTTCATTCTGTGCTGACTGTGTTGCTGCGCAGCAGAGAGCAGGCTCTGGACTGATTCCATTCAAATGCTTTTCCTGTATGAAAGTTAGCAGTGAAAGCAACGATGGAGGCACCAATGTAAAGGGGATTGTGTGCTGAACAGGTCCAGCACCAGCTTTCAATCCTGGCTCTTCTGCTGTGGGAGCAGAGGCCAAACGTTCGTGCTGCACAAACTGCGCTGCTGGGCAGCTGAGAGACACCACCTGTGAATTTGGATTCAAATGGACTTTTAGGTATGAATCCGAGGAGAGACTGCAATGATGGTGACACCATTGCAAAGCTTCTTGTGTGTTGAAGAGACACAGCACTAGCTTTCCCTGCTGGTCCTTCTGCCGTGTGAGCAGATGCCACTGTTCATTCTGTGCTGTGTTGCTGCCAGCAGGGAGCAGGCTCTGGACTGATTCTATTCAAATGCTTTTCCTGTATGAAAGTGAGCAGTGAAAGCAACGATGGAGGCACCAATGTAAAGGTGATTGTGTGCTGAACAGGTCCAGCACCAGCTTTCAATCCTTGCTCTTCTGCTGTGGGAGCAGATGCCAAACGTTCGTGCTGTTCTCACTTTGCTGCTGGGCAGCTGAGAGAGACCACCTGAGAATTTGGATTCAAATGAACTTTTAGGCATGAAACCGAGGAGAGACTGCAATGATGGTGACCCCGTTGCAAAGCTGCTTGTGTGCTGAAGAAGCAGAGCACTAGCTTTCCCTGCTGGTCCTTCTGCCGTGTGAGCAGATGCCACTGTTCATTCTGTGCCGACTGTGTTCCAGAGCAGCAGAGAGCAGGCTCTGGACTGATTCCATTCAAATGCTTTTCCTGTATGAAAGTGAGCAGTGAAAGCAACGATGGAGGCACCAATGTAAAGGGGATTGTGTGCTGAACAGGTCCAGCCACAGCTTTCAATCCTGGCTCTTCTGCTGTGGGAGCAGAGGCCAAACGTCCGTACTGCGCTGCTGGGCACCTGAGAGACACCACCTGAGAATTTGGATTCAATTGGACTTTTAGGTAGGAATCCGAGGAGAGACTGCAATGATGGTGACCCCATTTCAAAGCTCCTTGTGTGCTGAAGAGACACAGCACTAGCTTTCCCTGCTGCTCCTTCTGCCGTGTGAGCAGATGCCACTGTTCATTCTGTGCTGACTGTGTTGCTGCGCAGCAGAGAGCAGGCTCTGGACTGATTCCATTCAAATGCTTTTCCTGTATGAAAGTGAGCAGTGAAAGCAACGATGGAGGCACCAATGTAAAGGTGATTGCGTGCTGAACAGGTCCAGCACCAGCTTTCAATCCTTGCTCTTCTGCTGTGGGAGCAGATGCCAAACGTTCGTGCTGTACTCACTGCGCTGCTGGGCAGCTGAGAGACACCACCTGATAATTTTGATTCAAATGGACTTTTAGGTATGAAACCGAGGAGAGACTGCAATGATGGTGACCCCGTTGCAAAGCTGCTTGTGTGCTGAAGAGACACAGCACTAGCTTTCCCTGCTACTCCTTCTGCCGTGTGAGCAGATGCCACTGTTCATTCTGTGCTGTGTTGCTGCCAGCAGGGAGCAGGCTCTGCACTGATTCTATTCAAATGCTTTTCCTGTATGAGTGTTAGCAGTGAAAACAACGATGGAGGCACCAATGTAAAGGTGATTGTGTGCTGAACAGGTCCAGCACCAGCTTTCAATCCTTGCTCTTCTGCTGTGGGAGCAGAGGCCAAACGTTCGTGCTGTACTCACTGTGCTGCTGGGCAGCTGAGACCACCTGAGAATTTGGATTCAAATGGACTTTTAGGTATGAAACCGAGGGGAGACTGCAATGATGGTGACCCCGTTGCAAAGCTGCTTGTGTGCTGAAGAAGCAGAGCACTAGCTTTCCCTGCTGGTCCTTCTGCCGTGCGAGCAGATGCCACTGTTCATTCTGTGCTGACTGTGTTGCTGCGCAGCAGAGAGCAGGCTCTGGACTGATTCCATTCAAATGCTTTTCCTGTATGAAAGTGAGCAGTGAAAGCAACGATGGAGGCACCAATGTAAAGGGGATTGTGTGCTGAACAGGTCCAGCACCAGCTTTCCATCCTGGCTCTTCTGCTGTGGGAGCAGAGGCCAAACGTTCGTGCTGTACTCACTGTGCTGCTGGGCAGCTGAGAGACACCACCTGAGAATTTGGATTCAAATGGACTTTTAGGTATGAAACCGAGGAGAGACTGCAATGATGGTGACACCGTTGCAGAGCTGCTTGTGTGCTGAAGAAGACCAGCACTAGCTTTCCCTGCTGGTCCTTCTGCTGTGCGAGCAGAATCCACTGTTCATTCTGTGCTGACTGTGTTGCTGCGCAGCAGAGAGCAGGCTCTGGACTGATTCCATTCAAATGCTTTTCCTGTATGAAAGTGAGCAGTGAAAGCAACGATGGAGGCACCAATGTAAAGGGGATTGTGTGCTGAACAGGTCCAGCACCAGCTTTCAATCCTTGCTCTTCTGCAGTGGGAGCAGATGCCAAACGTTCGTGCTGTACTCACTGTGCTGCTGGGCAGCTGAGACCGCCTGAGAATTTGGATTCAAATGGACTTTTAGGTATGAAACCGAGGAGAGACTGCAATGATGGTGACCCCGTTGCAAAGCTGCTTGTGTGCTGAAGAAGCCCAGCACTAGCTTTCCCTGCTGGTCCTTCTGCTGTGCGAGCAGAATCCACTGTTCATTCTGTGCTGACTGTGTTGCTGCGCAGCAGAGAGCAGGCTCTGGACTGATTCCATTCAAATGCTTTTCCTGTATGAAAGTGAGCAGTGAAAGCAACGATGGAGGCACCAATGTAAAGGGGATTGTGTGCTGAACAGGTCCAGCACCAGCTTTCAATCCTGGCTCTTCTGCTGTGGGAGCAGATGCCAAACGTTCGTGCTGTACTCACTGTGCTGCTGGGCAGCTGAGAGAGACCACCTGAGAATGTGGATTCAAATGGACTTTTAGGTATGAAACCGAATAGAGACAGCAAAGATGGTGACCCCGTTGCAAAGCTGCTTGTGTGCTGAAGAAGCCCAGCACTAGCTTTCCCTGCTGGTCCTTCTGCCGTGTGAGTAGATGCCACTGTTCAGTCTGTGCTGTGTTGCTGCCAGCAGGGAGCAGGCTCTGGACTGATTCTATACAAATGCCTTTCCTGTATGAGTGTTAGCAGTGAAAGCAACGATGGAGGCACCAATGTAAAGGGGATTGTGTGCTGAACAGGTCCAGCACCAGCTTTCAATCCTTGCTCTTCTGCTGTTGGAGCGGATTCCAAACGTTCGTGCTGTACTCACTGTGCTGCTGGGCAGCTGAGACCACCTGAAAATTTGGATTCAAATGGACTTTTAGGTATGAAACCGAGGAGAGACTGCAATGATGGTGACCCCGTTGCAAAGCTGCTTGTGTGCTGATAAAGCCCAGCACTAGCTTTCCCTGCTGGTCCTTCTGCTGTGCGAGCAGAATCCACTGTTCATTCTGTGCTGACTGTGTTGCTGCGCAGCAGAGAGCAGGCTCTCGACTGATTCCATTCAAATGCTTTTCCTGTAGGAAAGTGAGCAGTGAAAGCAACGATGGAGGCACCAATGTAAAGGTGATTGTGTGCTGAACAGGTCCAGCACCAGCTTTCAATCCTGGTTCTTCTGCTGTGGGAGCAGATGCCAAACGTTCGTGCTGTACTCACTGTGCTGCTGGGCAGCAAGAGACACCACCTGAGAATTTGTATTCAAATGGACTTTTTAGGTATGAAATCGAATAGAGACTGCAATGATGGTGCCCCGTTGCAATGCTGCTTGTGTGCTGAAGAAGCAGAGCACTAGCTTTCCCTGCTGGTCTTTCTGCCGTGTGAGCAGATGCCACTGTTCATTCTGTGCTGACTGTGTTGCTGCGCAGCAGAGAGCAGGCTCTGGACTGATTCCATTCAAATGCTTTTCCTGTATGAAAGTGAGCAGTGAAAGCAACGATGGAGGCACCAATGTAAAGGTGATTGTGTGCTGAACAGGTCCAGCACCAGCTTTCAATCCTTGCTCTTCTGCTGTGGGAGCAGATGCCAAACGTTCGTGCTGTACTCACTGTGCCGCTGGGCAGCTGAGAGACACCACCTGAGAATTTGTATTCAAATGGTCTTTTAGGTATGAAATCGAATAGAGACTGCAATGATGGTGCCCCGTTGCAATGCTGCTTTTGTGCTGAAGAAGCAGAGCACTAGCTTTCCCTGCTGGTCCTTCTGCCGTGTGAGCAGATGCCACTGTTCATTCTGTGCTGTGTTCCTGCGCAGCAGAGAGCAGGCTCTGGACTGATTCCATTCAAATGCTTTTCCTGTATGAGTGTTAGCAGTGAAAGCAACGATGGAGGCACCAATGTAAAGGTGATTGTGTGCTGAACAGGTCCAGCACCAGCTTTCAATCCTTGCTCTTCTGCTGTGGGAGCAGATGCCAAACGTTCGTGCTGTACTCACTGTGCTGCTGGGCAGCTGAGAGAGACCGCCTGAGAATTTGGATTCAAATGGACTTTTAGGTAGGAAACCGAGGAGAGACTGCAATGATGGTGACCCCGTTGCAAAGCTGCTTGTGTGCTGAAGAGGCACAGCACTAGCTTTCCCTGCTGGTCCTTCTGCCGTGTGAGCAGATGCCACTGTTCTTTCTGTCCTGTGTTGCTGCCAGCAGGGAGCAGGCTCTGGACTGATTCTATTCAAATGCTTTTCCTGTATGAAAGTGAGCAGTGAAAGCAACGTTGGAGGCACCAATGTAAAGGTGATTGTGTGCTGAACAGGTCCAGCACCAGCTTTCAATCCTTGCTCTTCTGCTGTGGGAGCAGATGCCAAACGTTCGTGCTGTACTCACTGTGCTGCTGGGAAGCTGAGAGACACCACCTGAGAATTTGGATTCAAATGGACTTTAAGGTATGAAACCAAGGAGAGACTGCAATGATGTTGACACCGTTGCAGAGCTGCTTGTGTGCTGAAGAAGCCCAGCACTAGCTTTCCCTGCTGGTCCTTCTGCTGTGCGAGCAGAATCCACTGTTCATTCTGTGCTGACTGTGTTGCTGCGCAGCAGAGAGCAGGCTCTGGACTGATTCCATTCAAACGCTTTTCCTGTATGAAAGTGAGCAGTGAAAGCAACGATGGAGGCACCAATGTAAAGGTGATTGTGTGCTGAACAGGTCCAGCACCAGCTTTCAATCCTTGCTCTTCTGCTGTGGGAGCAGATGCCAAACGTTCGTGCTGTACTCACTGTGCTGCTGGGCAGCTGAGAGAGACCACCTGAGAATTTGGATTCAAATGGACTTTTAGGTATGAAACCGAGGAGAGACTGCAATGATGGTGACCCCGTTGCAAAGCTCCTTGTGTGCTGAAGAGACACAGCACTAGCTTTCCCTGCTGGTCATTCTGCCGTGTGAGCAGATGCCACTGTTCAGTCTGTGCTGTGTTGCTGCCAGCAGGGAGCAGGCTCTGGACTGATTCTATTCAAATGCTTTTCCTGTATGAGTGTTAGCAGTGAAAGCAACGATGGAGGCACCAATGTAAAGGTGATTGTGTGCTGAACAGGTCCAGCACCAGCTTTCAATCCTTGCTCTTCTGCAGTGGGATCAGATGCCAAACGTTCGTGCTGTACTCACTGTGCTGCTGGGCAGCTGAGAGACACCACCTGAGAATTTGGATTCAAATGGACTTTTAGGTATGAAACCGAGGAGAGACTGCAATGATGGTGACCCCGTTGCAGAGCTGCTTGTGTGCTGAAGAAGCCCAGCACTAGCTTTCCCTGCTGGTCCTTCTGCTGTGCGAGCAGAATCCACTGTTCATTCTGTGCTGACTGTGTTGCTGCGCAGCAGAGAGCAGGCTCTGGACTGATTCCATTCAAACGCTTTTCCTGTATGAAAGTGAGCAGTGAAAGCAACGATGGAGGCACCAATGTAAAGGTGATTGTGTGCTGAACAGGTCCAGCACCAGCTTTCAATCCTTGCTCTTCTGCTGTGGGAGCAGATGCCAAACGTTCGTGCTGTACTCACTGTGCTGCTGGGCAGCTGAGAGAGACCACCTGAGAATTTGGATTCAAATGGACTTTTAGGTATGAAACCGAGGAGAGACTGCAATGATGGTGACCCCGTTGCAAAGCTGCTTGTGTGCTGAAGAGACACAGCACTAGCTTTCCCTGCTGGTCCTTCTGCCGTGGGAGCCGATGCCACTGTTCATTCTGTGCTGTGTTGCTGCCAGCAGGGAGCAGGCTCTGGACTGATTCTATTCAAATGCTTTTCCTGTAGGAAAGTGAGCAGTGAAAGCAACGATGGAGGCACCAATGTAAAGGGGATTGTGTGCTGAACAGGTCCAGCACCAGCTTTCAATCCTTGCTCTTCTGCTGTGGGAGCAGATGCCAAACGTTCGTGCTGTTCTCACTGTGCTGCTGGGCAGCTGAGAGACACCACCTGAGAATTTGGATTCAAATGGACTTTTAGGTATGAAACCGAGGAGAGACTGCAATGATGGTGACCCCGTTGCAAAGCTGCTTGTGTGCTGAAGAAGCCCAGCACTAGCTTTCCCTGCTGGTCCTTCTGCTGTGCGAGCAGAATCCACTGTTCATTCTGTGCTGACTGTGTTGCTGCGCAGCAGAGAGCAGGCTCTGGACTGATTCCATTCAAATGCTTTTCCTGTATGAAAGTGAGCAGTGAAAGCAACGATGGAGGCACCAATGTAAAGGTGATTGTGTGCTGAACAGGTCCAGCACCAGCTTTCAATCCTTGCTCTTCTGCTGTGGGAGCAGATGCCAAACGTTCGTGCTGTACTCACTGTGCTGCTGGGCAGCTGAGAGAGACCACCTGAGAATTTGGATTCAAATGGACTTTTAGGTATGAAACCGAGGAGAGACTGCAATGATGGTGACCCCGTTGCAAAGCTGCTTGTGTGCTGAAGAGACACAGCACTAGCTTTCCCTGCTGGTCCTTCTGCCGTGGGAGCCGATGCCACTGTTCATTCTGTGCTGTGTTGCTGCCAGCAGGGAGCAGGCTCTGGACTGATTCTATTCAAATGCTTTTCCTGTATGAGTGTTAGCAGTGAAAGCAACGATGGAGGCACCAATGTAAAGGTGATTGTGTGCTGAACAGGTCCAGCACCAGCTTTCAATCCTTGCTCTTCTGCAGTGGGAGCAGATGCCAAACGTTCGTGCTGTACTCACTGTGCTGCTGGGCAGCTGAGAGAGACCACCTGAGAATGTGGATTCAAATGGACTTTTAGGTATGAAACCGAATAGAGACAGCAAAGATGGTGACCCCGTTGCAAAGCTGCTTGTGTGCTGAAGAAGCCCAGCACTAGCTTTCCCTGCTGGTCCTTCTGCCGTGTGAGTAGATGCCACTGTTCAGTCTGTGCTGTGTTGCTGCCAGCAGGGAGCAGGCTCTGGACTGATTCTATACAAATGCCTTTCCTGTATGAGTGTTAGCAGTGAAAGCAACGATGGAGGCACCAATGTAAAGGGGATTGTGTGCTGAACAGGTCCAGCACCAGCTTTCAATCCTTGCTCTTCTGCTGTTGGAGCGGATTCCAAACGTTCGTGCTGTACTCACTGTGCTGCTGGGCAGCTGAGACCACCTGAAAATTTGGATTCAAATGGACTTTTAGGTATGAAACCGAGGAGAGACTGCAATGATGGTGACCCCGTTGCAAAGCTGCTTGTGTGCTGATAAAGCCCAGCACTAGCTTTCCCTGCTGGTCCTTCTGCTGTGCGAGCAGAATCCACTGTTCATTCTGTGCTGACTGTGTTGCTGCGCAGCAGGGAGCAGGCTCTGGACTGATTCCATTCAAATGCTTTTCCTGTAGGAAAGTGAGCAGTGAAAGCAACGATGGAGGCACCAATGTAAAGGGGATTGTGTGCTGAACAGGTCCAGCACCAGCTTTCAATCCTTGCTCTTCTGCAGTGGGAGCAGATGCCAAACGTTCGTGCTGTACTCACTGTGCTGCTGGGCAGCTGAGACCGCCTGAGAATTTGGATTCAAATGGACTTTTAGGTATGAAACCGAGGAGAGACTGCAATGATGGTGACCCCGTTGCAAAGCTGCTTGTGTGCTGAAGAAGCCCAGCACTAGCTTTCCCTGCTGGTCCTTCTGCTGTGCGAGCAGAATCCACTGTTCATTCTGTGCTGACTGTGTTGCTGCGCAGCAGAGAGCAGGCTCTGGACTGATTCCATTCAAATGCTTTTCCTGTATGAATGTGAGCAGTGAAAGCAACGATGGAGGCACCAATGTAAAGGTGATTGTGTGCTGAACAGGTCCAGCACCAGCTTTCAATCCTGGCTCTTCTGCTGTGGGAGCAGATGCCAAACGTTCGTGCTGTACTCACTGTGCTGCTGGGCAGCTGAGAGAGACCACCTGAGAATGTGGATTCAAATGGACTTTTAGGTATGAAACCGAATAGAGACAGCAAAGATGGTGACCCCGTTGCAAAGCTGCTTGTGTGCTGAAGAAGCCCAGCACTAGCTTTCCCTGCTGGTCCTTCTGCCGTGTGAGTAGATGCCACTGTTCAGTCTGTGCTGTGTTGCTGCCAGCAGGGAGCAGGCTCTGGACTGATTCTAAACAAATGCCTTTCCTGTATGAGTGTTAGCAGTGAAAGCAACGATGGAGGCACCAATGTAAAGGGGATTGTGTGCTGAACAGGTCCAGCACCAGCTTTCAATCCTGGCTCTTCTGCTGTGGGAGCAGATGCCAAACGTTCGTGCTGTACTCACTGTGCTGCTGGGCAGCTGAGAGAGACCACCTGAGAATTTGGATTCAAATGGACTTTTAGGTATGAAACCGAGGAGAGACTGCAATGATGGTGACCCCGTTACAAAGCTCCTTGTGTGCTGAAGAGACACAGCACTAGATTTCCCTGCTGGTCCTTCTGCCGTGTGAGTAGATGCCACTGTTCAGTCTGTGCTGTGTTGCTGCCAGCAGGGAGCAGGCTCTGGACTGATTCTATTCAAATGCTTTTCCTGTATGAGTGTTAGCAGTGAAAGCAACGATGGAGGCACAATGTAAAGGGGATTGTGTGCTGAACAGGTCCAGCACCGGCTTTCAATCCTTGCTCTTCTGCTGTTGGAGCGGATTCCAAACGTTCGTGCTGTACTCACTGTGCTGCTGGGCAGCTGAGACCACCTGAAAATTTGGATTCAAATGGACTTTTAGGTATGAAACCGAGGAGAGACTGCAATGATGGTGACCCCGTTGCAAAGCTGCTTGTGTGCTGAAGAAGCCCAGCACTAGCTTTCCCTGCTGGTCCTTCTGCTGTGCGAGCAGAATCCACTGTTCATTCTGTGCTGACTGTGTTGCTGCGCAGCAGAGAGCAGCCTCTGGACTGATTTCATTCAAATGCTTTTCCTGTATGAAAGTGAGCAGTGAAAGCAACGATGGAGGCACCAATTTAAAGGTGATTGTGTGCTGAACAGGTCCAGCACCAGCTTTCAATCCTTGCTCTTCTGCTGTGGGAGCAGATGCCAAACGTTCGTGCTGTACTCACTGTGCTGCTGGGCAGCTGAGAGACACCACCTGAGAATTTGTATTCAAATGGACTTTTAGGTATGAAATCGTATAGAGACTGCAATGATGGTGCCCCGTTGCAATGCTGCTTGTGTGCTGAAGAAGCAGAGCACTAGCTTTCCCTGCTGGTCCTTCTGCCGTGTGAGCAGATGCCACTGTTCATTCTGCGCTGACTGTGTTCCTGCGCAGCAGAGAGCAGGCTCTGGACTGATTCCATTCAAATGCTTTTCCTGTATGAAAGTGAGCAGTGAAAGCAACGATAGAGGCACCAATGTAAAGGTGATTGTGTGCTGAACAGGTCCAGCACCAGCTTTCAATCCTTGCTCTTCTGCAGTGGGAGCAGATGCCAAACGTTCGTGCTGTACTCACTGTGCTGTTGGGCAGCTGAGAGAGACCACCTGAGAATTTGGATTCAAATGGACTTTTAGGTATGAAACCGAGGAGAGACTGCAATGATGGTGACCCCATTTCAAAGCTCCTTGTGTGCTGAAGAGACACAGCACTAGCTTTCCCTGCTGGTCCTTCTGCCGTGGGAGCAGATGCCACTGTTCATTCTGTGCTGTGTTGCTGCCAGCAGGGAGCAGGCTCTGGACTGATTCTATTCAAATGCTTTTCCTGTATGAGTGTTAGCAGTGAAAGCAACGATGGAGGCACCAATGTAAAGGGGATTGTGTGCTGATCAGGTCCAGCACCAGCTTTCAATCCTTGCTCTTCTGCTGTGGGAGCAGATGCCAAACGTTCGTGCTGTACTCACTGTGCTGCTGGGCAGCTGAGAGACACCACCTGAGAATTTGGATTCAAATGGACTTTTAGGTATGAAACCGAGGAGAGACTGCAATGATGGTGACACCGTTGCAGAGCTGCTTGTGTGCTGAAGAAGCCCAGCACTAGCTTTCCCTGCTGGTCCTTCTGCTGTGCGAGCAGAATCCACTGTTCATTCTGTGCTGACTGTGTTGCTGCGCAGCAGAGAGCAGGCTCTGGACTGATTCCATTCAAATGCTTTTCCTGTATGAAAGTGAGCAGTGAAAGCAACGATGGAGGCACCAATGTAAAGGGGATTGTGTGCTGAACAGGTCCAGCACCAGCTTTCAATCCTTGCTCTTCTGCAGTGGGAGCAGATGCCAAACGTTCGTGCTGTACTCACTGTGCTGCTGGGCAGCTGAGACCGCCTGAGAATTTGGATTCAAATGGACTTTTAGGTATGAAACCGAGGAGAGACTGCAATGATGGTGACCCCGTTGCAAAGCTGCTTGTGTGCTGAAGAAGCCCAGCACTAGCTTTCCCTGCTGGTCCTTCTGCTGTGCGAGCAGAATCCACTGTTCATTCTGTGCTGACTGTGTTGCTGCGCAGCAGAGAGCAGGCTCTGGACTGATTCCATTCAAATGCTTTTCCTGTATGAATGTGAGCAGTGAAAGCAACGATGGAGGCACCAATGTAAAGGTGATTGTGTGCTGAACAGGTCCAGCACCAGCTTTCAATCCTGGCTCTTCTGCTGTGGGAGCAGATGCCAAACGTTCGTGCTGTACTCACTGTGCTGCTGGGCAGCTGAGAGAGACCACCTGAGAATGTGGATTCAAATGGACTTTTAGGTATGAAACCGAATAGAGACAGCAAAGATGGTGACCCCGTTGCAAAGCTGCTTGTGTGCTGAAGAAGCCCAGCACTAGCTTTCCCTGCTGGTCCTTCTGCCGTGTGAGTAGATGCCACTGTTCAGTCTGTGCTGTGTTGCTGCCAGCAGGGAGCAGGCTCTGGACTGATTCTATACAAATGCCTTTCCTGTATGAGTGTTAGCAGTGAAAGCAACGATGGAGGCACCAATGTAAAGGTGATTGTGTGCTGAACAGGTCCAGCACCGGCTTTCAATCCTTGCTCTTCTGCTGTTGGAGCGGATTCCAAACGTTCGTGCTGTACTCACTGTGCTGCTGGGCAGCTGAGACCACCTGAAAATTTGGATTCAAATGGACTTTTAGGTATGAAACCGAGGAGAGACTGCAATGATGGTGACCCCGTTGCAAAGCTGCTTGTGTGCTGATAAAGCCCAGCACTAGCTTTCCCTGCTGGTCCTTCTGCTGTGCGAGCAGAATCAACTGTTCATTCTGTGCTGACTGTGTTGCTGCGCAGCAGAGAGCAGCCTCTGGACTGATTTCATTCAAATGCTTTTCCTGTATGAAAGTGAGCAGTGAAAGCAACGATGGAGGCACCAATGTAAAGGTGATTGTGTGCTGAACAGGTCCAGCACCAGCTTTCAATCCTTGCTCTTCTGCTGTGGGAGCAGATGCCAAACGTTCGTGCTGTACTCACTGTGCTGCTGGGCAGCTGAGAGACAGCACCTGAGAATTTGTATTCAAATGGACTTTTAGGTATGAAATCGTATAGAGACTGCAATGATGGTGCCCCGTTGCAATGCTGCTTGTGTGCTGAAGAAGCAGAGCACTAGCTTTCCCTGCTGGTCCTTCTGCCTTTTGAGCAGATGCCACTGTTCATTCTGCGCTGACTGTGTTCCTGCGCAGCAGAGAGCAGGCTCTGGACTGATTCCATTCAAATGCTTTTCCTGTATGAAAGTGAGCAGTGAAAGCAACGATAGAGGCACCAATGTAAAGGTGATTGTGTGCTGAACAGGTCCAGCACCAGCTTTCAATCCTTGCTCTTCTGCAGTGGGAGCAGATGCCAAACGTTCGTGCTGTACTCACTGTGCTGTTGGGCAGCTGAGAGAGACCACCTGAGAATTTGGATTCAAATGGACTTTTAGGTAGGAAACCGAGGAGAGACTGCAATGATGGTGTCCCCGTTGCAAAGCTGCTTGTGTGTTGACGAAGCCCAGCACTAGCTTTCCCTGCTGGTCCTTCTGCTGTGCGAGCAGAATCCACTGTTCATTCTGTGCTGACTGTGTTGCTGCGCAGCAGAGAGCAGGCTCTGGACTGATTCCATTCAAATGCTTTTCCTGTAGGAAAGTGAGCAGTGAAAGCAACGATGGAGGCACCAATGTAAAGGGGATTGTGTGCTGAACAGGTCCAGCACCAGCTTTCAATCCTGGCTCTTCTGCTGTGGGAGCAGATGCCAAACGTTCGTGCTGTACTCACTGTGCTGCTGGGCAGCTGAGAGAGACCACCTGAGAATTTGGATTCAAATGGACTTTTAGGTATGAAACCGAGGAGAGACTGCAATGATGGTGACCCCATTTCAAAGCTCCTTGTGTGCTGAAGAGACACAGCACTAGCTTTCCCTGCTGGTCCTTCTGCCGTGGGAGCAGATGCCACTGTTCATTCTGTGCTGTGTTGCTGCCAGCAGGGAGCAGGCTCTGGACTGATTCTATTCAAATGCTTTTCCTGTATGAGTGTTAGCAGTGAAAGCAACGATGGAAGCACCAATGTAAAGGGGATTGTGTGCTGAACAGGTCCAGCACCAGCTTTCAATCCTTGCTCTTCTGCTGTTGGAGCGGATTCCAAACGTTTGTGCTGTACTCACTGTGCTGCTGGGCAGCTGAGACCACCTGAAAATTTGGATTCAAATGGACTTTTAGGTATGAAACCGAGGAGAGACTGCAATGATGGTGACCCCGTTGCAAAGCTGCTTGTGTGCTGATAAAGCCCAGCACTAGCTTTCCCTGCTGGTCCTTCTGCTGTGCGAGCAGAATCCACTGTTCCTTCTGTGCTGACTGTGTTGCTGCGCAGCAGAGAGCAGGCTCTGGACTGATTCCATTCAAATGCTTTTCCTGTATGAAAGTGAGCAGTGAAAGCAACGATGGAGGCACCAATGTAAAGGGGATTGTGTGCTGAACAGGTCCAGCACCAGCTTTCAATCCTTGCTCTTCTGCTGTGGCAGCAGATGCCAAACGTTCGTGCTGTACTCACTGTGCTGCTGGGCAGCTGAGAGACACCACCTGAGAATTTGGATTCAAATGGACTTTTAGGTATGAAACCGAGGCGAGACTGCAATGATGGTGACACCGTTGCAGAGATGCTTGTGTGCTGAAGAAGCCCAGCACTAGCTTTCCCTGCTGGTCCTTCTGCTGTGCGAGCAGAATCCACTGTTCATTCTGTGCTGACTGTGTTGCTGCGCAGCAGAGAGCAGGCTCTGGACTGATTCCATTCAAATGCTTTTCCTGTATGAAAGTGAGCAGTGAAAGCAACGATGGAGGCACCAATGTAAAGGGGATTGTGTGCTGAACAGGTCCAGCACCAGCTTTCAATCCTGGCTCTTCTGCTGTGGGAGCAGATGCCAAACGTTCGTGCTGTACTCACTGTGCTGCTGGGCAGCTGAGACCACCTGAAAATTTGGATTCAAAAGGACTTTTAGGTATGAAACCGAGGAGAGACTGCAATGATGGTGACCCCGTTGCAAAGCTGCTTGTGTGCTGATAAAGCCCAGCACTAGCTTTCCCTGCTGGTCCTTCTGCTGTGCGAGCAGAATCCACTGTTCATTCTGTGCTGACTGTGTTGCTGCGCAGCAGAGAGCAGGCTCTGGACTGATTTCATTCAAATGCTTTTCCTGTATGAAAGTGAGCAGTGAAAGCAACGATGGAGGCACCAATGTAAAGGTGATTGTGTGCTGAACAGGTCCAGCACCAGCTTTCAATCCTGGCTCTTCTGCTGTGGGAGCAGATGCCAAACGTTCGTGCTGTACTCATTGTGCTGCTGGGCAGCTGAGAGACACCACCTGAGAATTTGTATTCAAATGGACTTTTAGGTATGAAATCGTATAGAGACTGAATGATGGTGCCCCGTTGCAATGCTGCTTGTGTGCTGAAGAAGCAGAGCACTAGCTTTCCCTGCTGGTCCTTCTGCCTTTTGAGCAGATGCCACTGTTCATTCTGCGCTGACTGTGTTCCTGCGCAGCAGAGAGCAGGCTCTGGACTGATTCCATTCAAATGCTTTTCCTGTATGAAAGTGAGCAGTGAAAGCAACGATAGAGGCACCAATGTAAAGGTGATTGTGTGCTGAACAGGTCCAGCACCAGCTTTCAATCCTTGCTCTTCTGCTGTGGGAGCAGATGCCAAACGTTCGTGCTGTACTCACTGTGATGTTGGGCAGCTGAGAGACACCACCTGAGAATTTGGATTCAAATGGACTTTTAGGTATGAAACCGAGGAGAGACTGCAATGATGGTGTCCCCGTTGCAAAGCTGCTTGTGTGTTGAAGAAGCCCAGCACTAGCTTTCCCTGCTGGTCCTTCTGCTGTGCGAGCAGAATCCACTGTTCATTCTGTGCTGACTGTGTTGCTGCGCAGCAGAGAGCAGGCTCTGGACTGATTCCATTCAAATGCTTTTCCTGTATGAAAGTGAGCAGTGAAAGCAACGATGGAGGCACCAATGTAAAGGGGATTGTGTGCTGAACAGGTCCAGCACCAGCTTTCAATCCTTGCTCTTCTGCTGTGGGAGCAGATGCCAAACGTTCGTGCTGTACTCACTGTGCTGCTGGGCAGCTGAGAGAGACCACCTGAGAATTTGGATTCAAATCTACTTTTAGGTATGAAACCGAATAGAGACAGCAAAGATGGTGACCCCGTTGCAAAGCTGCTTGTGTGCTGAAGAAGCCCAGCACTAGTTTTCCCTGCTGGTCCTTCTGCCGTGTGAGCAGATGCCAGTGTTCAGTCTGTGCTGACTGTGTTCCTGCGCAGCAGAGAGCAGGCTCTGGACTGATTCCATTCAAGTACTTTTCCTGTATGAAAGTGAGCAGTGAAAGCAACGATGGAGGCACCAATGTAAAGGGGATTGTGTGCTGAACAGGTCCAGCACCAGCTTTCAATCCTGGCTCTTCTGCTGTGGGAGCAGATGCCAAACGTTCGTGCTGTACTCACTGTGCTGCTGGGCAGCTGAGAGAGACCACCTGAGAATGTGGATTCAAATGGACTTTTAGGTATGAAACCGAATAGAGACAGCAAAGATGGTGACCCCGTTGCAAAGCTGCTTGTGTGCTGACGAAGCCCAGCACTAGCTTTCCCTGCTGGTCCTTCTGCCGTGTGAGTAGATGCCACTGTTCAGTCTGTGCTGTGTTGCTGCCAGCAGGGAGCAGGCTCTGGACTGATTCTATACAAATGGCTTTCCTGTATGAGTGTTAGCAGTGAAAGCAACGATGGAGGCACCAATGTAAAGGGGATTGTGTGCTGAACAGGTCCAGCACCAGCTTTCAATCCTTGCTCTTCTGCTGTTGGAGCGGATTCCAAACGTTCGTGCTGTACTCACTGTGCTGCTGGGCAGCTGAGACCACCTGAAAATTTGGATTCAAATGGACTTTTAGGTATGAAACCGAGGAGAGACTGCAATGATGGTGACCCCGTTGCAAAGCTGCTTGTGTGCTGATAAAGCCCAGCACTAGCTTTCCCTGCTGGTCCTTCTGCTGTGCGAGCAGAATCCACTGTTCCTTCTGTGCTGACTGTGTTGCTGCGCAGGAGAGAGCAGGCTCTGGACTGATTCCATTCAAATGCTTTTCCTGTATGAAAGTGAGCAGTGAAAGCAACGATGGAGGCACCAATGTAAAGGGGATTGTGTGCTGAACAGGTCCAGCACCAGCTTTCAATCCTTGCTCTTCTGCTGTGGGATCAGATGCCAAACGTTCGTGCTGTACTCACTGTGCTGCTGGGCAGCTGAGAGAGACCACCTGAGAATTTGGATTCAAATGGACTTTTAGGTATGAAACCGAGGAGAGACTGCAATGATGGTGACCCTGTTGCAAAGCTCCTTGTGTGCTGAAGAGACACAGCACTAGCTTTCCCTGCTGGTCCTGCTGCCGTGTGAGCAGATGCCACTGTTTATTCTGTGCTGTGTTGCTGCCAGCAGGGAGCAGGCTCTGGACTGATTCTATTCAAATGCTTTTCCTGTATGAGTGTTAGCAGTGAAAGCAACGATGGAGGCACCAATGTAAAGGTGATTGTGTGCTGAACAGGTCCAGCACCAGGTTTCAATCCTTGCTCTTCTGCTGTGGGAGCAGATGCCAAACGTTCGTGCTGTACTCACTGTGCTGCTGGGCAGCTGAGAGAGACCACCTGAGAATTCGGATTCAAATGGACTTTTAGGTATGAAACCGAGGAGAGACTGCAATGATGGTGTCCCCGTTGCAAAGCTGCTTGTGTGCTGAAGAAGCCCAGCACTAGCTTTCCCTGCTGGTCCTTCTGCTGTGCGAGCAGAATCCACTGTTCATTCTGTGCTGACTGTGTTGCTGCGCAGCAGAGAGCAGGCTCTGGACTGATTCCATTCAAATGCTTTTCCTGTAGGAAAGTGAGCAGTGAAAGCAACGATGGAGGCACCAATGTAAAGCGGATTGTGTGCTGAACAGGTCCAGCACCAGCTTTCAATCCTTGCTCTTCTGCAGTGGGAGCAGATGCCAAACGTTCGTGCTGTACTCACTGTGCTGCTGGGCAGCTGAGAGACACCACCTGAGAATTTGGATTCAAATGGACTTTTAGGTATGAAACCGAGGAGAGACTGCAATGATGGTGACCCCGTTGCAAAGCTGCTTGTGTGCTGAAGAAGCCCAGCACTAGCTTTCCCTGCTGGTCCTTCTGCTGTGCGAGCAGAGTCCACTGTTCATTCTGTGCTGACTGTGTTGCTGCGCAGCAGAGAGCAGGCTCTCGACTGATTCCATTCAAATGCTTTTCCTGTATGAAAGTGAGCAGTGAAAGCAACGATGGAGGCACAAATGTAAAGGTGATTGTGTGCTGAACAGGTCCAGCACCAGCTTTCAATCCTGGCTCTTCTGCTGTGGGAGCAGATGCCAAACGTTCGTGCTGTACTCACTGTGCTGCTGGGCAGCTGAGAGAGACCACCTGAGAATTTGGATTCAAATGGACTTTTAGGTATGAAACCGAATAGAGACAGCAAAGATGGTGACCCCGTTGCAAAGCTGCTTGTGTGCTGAAGAAGCCCAGCACTAGCTTTCCCTGCTGGTCCTTCTGCCGTGTGAGCAGATGCCACTGTTCATTCTGTGCTGACTGTGTTCCTGCGCAGCAGAGAGCAGGCTCTGGACTGATTCCATTCAAGTACTTTTCCTGTATGAAAGTGAGCAGTGAAAGCAACGATGGAGGCACCAATGTAAAGGGGATTGTGTGCTGAACAGGTCCAGCACCAGCTTTCAATCCTGGCTCTTCTGCTGTGGGAGCAGATGCCAAAAGTTCGTGCTGTACTCACTGTGCTGCTGGGCAGCTGAGAGAGACCACCTGAGAATTTGGATTCAAATGGACTTTTAGGTATGAAACCGAGGAGAGACTGCAATGATGGTGACCCCGTTACAAAGCTCCTTGTGTGCTGAAGAGACACAGCACTAGATTTCCCTGCTGGTCCTTCTGCCGTGTGAGTAGGTGCCACTGTTCAGTCTGTGCTGTGTTGCTGCCAGCAGGGAGCAGGCTCTGGACTGATTCTATTCAAATGCTTTTCCTGTATGAGTGTTAGCAGTGAAAGCAACGATGGAGGCACCAATGTAAAGGGGATTGTGTGCTGAACAGGTCCATCACCGGCTTTCAATCCTTGCTCTTCTGCTGTTGGAGCGGATTCCAAACGTTCGTGCTGTACTCACTGTGCTGCTGGGCAGCTGAGACCACCTGAAAATTTGGATTCAAATGGACTTTTAGGTATGAAACCGAGGAGAGACTGCAATGATGGTGACCCCGTTGCAAAGCTGCTTGTGTGCTGATAAAGCCCAGCACTAGCTTTCCCTGCTGGTCCTTCTGCTGTGCGAGCAGAATCCACTGTTCATTCTGTGCTGACTGTGTTGCTGCGCAGCAGAGAGCAGGCTCTGGACTGATTTCATTCAAATGCTTTTCCTGTATGAAAGTGAGCAGTGAAAGCAACGATGGAGGCACCAATGTAAAGGTGATTGTGTGCTGAACAGGTCCAGCACCAGCTTTCAATCCTTGCTCTTCTGCTGTGGGAGCAGATGCCAAACGTTCGTGCTGTACTCACTGTGCTGCTGGGCAGCTGAGAGACACCACCTGAGAATTTGGATTCAAATGGACTTTTAGGTATGAAATCGAATAGAGACTGCAATGATGGTGCCCCGTTGCAATGCTGCTTGTGTGCTGAAGAAGCAGAGCACTACCTTTCCCTGCTGGTCCTTCTGCCGTGTGAGCAGATGCCACTGTTCATTCTGTGCTGACTGTGTTCCTGCGCAGCAGAGAGCAGGCTCTGGACTGATTCTATTCAAATGCTTTTCCTGTATGAGTGTTAGCAGTGAAAGCAACGATGGAGGCACCAATGTAAAGGTGATTGTGTGCTGAACAGGTCCAGCACCAGCTTTCAATCCTGGCTCTTCTGCTGTGGGAGCAGATGCCAAACGTTCGTGCTGTACTCACTGTGCTGTTGGGCAGCTGAGAGAGACCACCTGAGAATTTGGATTCAAATGGACTTTTAGGTATGAAACCGAGGAGAGACTGCAATGATGGTGACCCCGTTGCAAAGCTGCTTGTGTGCTGAAGAAGCCCAACACTAGCTTTCCCTGCTGGTCCTTCTGCTGTGCGAGCAGAATCCACTGTTCATTCTGTGCTGACTGTGTTGCTGCGCAGCAGAGAGCAGGCTCTGGACTGATTCCATTCAAATGCTTTTCCTGTATGAAAGTGAGCAGTGAAAGCAACGATGGAGGCACCAATGTAAAGGTGATTGTGTGCTGAACAGGTCCAGCACCAGCTTTCAATCCTGGCTCTTCTGCTGTGGGAGCAGAGGCCAAACGTTCGTGCTGTACTCACTGTGCTGCTGGGCAGCTGAGAGAGACCACCTGATAATTTGGATTCAAATGGACTTTTAGGTATGAAACCGAGGAGAGACTGCAATGATGGTGACCCCGTTGCAAAGCTGCTTGTGTGCTGAAGAAGCCCAGCACTAGCTTTCCCTGCTGGTCCTTCTGCTGTGCGAGCAGAATCCACTGTTCATTCTGTGCTGACTGTGTTGCTGCGCAGCAGAGAGCAGGCTCTGGACTGATTCCATTCAAATGCTTTTCCTGTAGGAAAGTGAGCAGTGAAAGCAACGATGGAGGCACCAATGTAAAGGGGATTGTGTGCTGAACAGGTCCAGCACCAGCTTTCAATCCTTGCTCTTCTGCAGTGTGAGCAGATGCCAAACGTTCGTGCTGTACTCACTGTGCTGCTGGGCAGCTGAGAGACACCACCTGAGAATTTGGATTCAAATGGACTTTTAGGTATGAAACCGAGGAGAGACTGCAATGATGGTGACCCCGTTGCAAAGCTGCTTGTGTGCTGAAGAAGCCCAGCACTAGCTTTCCCTGCTGGTCCTTCTGCTGTGCGAGCAGAATCCACTGTTCATTCTGTGCTGACTGTGTTGCTGCGCAGCAGAGAGCAGGCTCTGGACTGATTCCATTCAAATGCTTTTCCTGTATGAAAGTGAGCAGTGAAAGCAACGATGGAGGCACCAATGTAAAGGGGATTGTGTGCTGAACAGGTCCAGCACCAGCTTTCAATCCTTGCTCTTCTGCAGTGTGAGCAGATGCCAAACGTTCGTGCTGTACTCACTGTGCTGCTGGGCAGCTGAGAGAGACCACCTGAGAATTTGGATTCAAATGGACTTTTAGGTATGAAACCGAGGAGAGACTGCAATGATGGTGACCCCGTTGCAAAGCTGCTTGTGTGCTGAAGAAGCCCAGCACTAGCTTTCCCTGCTGGTCCTTCTGCTGTGCGAGCAGAATCCACTGTTCATTCTGTGCTGACTGTGTTGCTGCGCAGCAGAGAGCAGGCTCTGGACTGATTCCATTCAAATGCTTTTCCTGTATGAAAGTGAGCAGTGAAAGCAACGATGGAGGCACCAATGTAAAGGTGATTGTGTGCTGAACAGGTCCAGCACCAGCTTTCAATCCTTGCTCTTCTGCAGTGTGAGCAGATGCCAAACGTTCGTGCTGTACTCACTGTGCTGCTGGGCAGCTGAGAGAGACCACCTGAGAATTTGGATTCAAATGGACTTTTAGGTATGAAACCGAGGAGAGACTGCAATGATGGTGACCCCGTTGCAAAGCTGCTTGTGTGCTGAAGAAGCCCAGCACTAGCTTTCCCTGCTGGTCCTTCTGCCGTGTGAGCAGATGCCACTGTTCATTCTGTGCTGACTGTGTTCCTGCGCAGCAGAGAGCAGGCTCTGGACTGATTCCATTCAAGTACTTTTCCTGTATGAAAGTGAGCAGTGAAAGCAACGATGGAGGCACCAATGTAAAGGGGATTGTGTGCTGAACAGGTCCAGCACCAGCTTTCAATCCTGGCTCTTCTGCTGTGGGAGCAGATGCCAAAAGTTCGTGCTGTACTCACTGTGCTGCTGGGCAGCTGAGAGAGACCACCTGAGAATTTGGATTCAAATGGACTTTTAGGTATGAAACCGAGGAGAGACTGCAATGATGGTGACCCCGTTACAAAGCTCCTTGTGTGCTGAAGAGACACAGCACTAGATTTCCCTGCTGGTCCTTCTGCCGTGTGAGTAGGTGCCACTGTTCAGTCTGTGCTGTGTTGCTGCCAGCAGGGAGCAGGCTCTGGACTGATTCTATTCAAATGCTTTTCCTGTATGAGTGTTAGCAGTGAAAGCAACGATGGAGGCACCAATGTAAAGGGGATTGTGTGCTGAACAGGTCCATCACCGGCTTTCAATCCTTGCTCTTCTGCTGTTGGAGCGGATTCCAAACGTTCGTGCTGTACTCACTGTGCTGCTGGGCAGCTGAGACCACCTGAAAATTTGGATTCAAATGGACTTTTAGGTATGAAACCGAGGAGAGACTGCAATGATGGTGACCCCGTTGCAAAGCTGCTTGTGTGCTGATAAAGCCCAGCACTAGCTTTCCCTGCTGGTCCTTCTGCTGTGCGAGCAGAATCCACTGTTCATTCTGTGCTGACTGTGTTGCTGCGCAGCAGAGAGCAGGCTCTGGACTGATTTCATTCAAATGCTTTTCCTGTATGAAAGTGAGCAGTGAAAGCAACGATGGAGGCACCAATGTAAAGGTGATTGTGTGCTGAACAGGTCCAGCACCAGCTTTCAATCCTTGCTCTTCTGCTGTGGGAGCAGATGCCAAACGTTCGTGCTGTACTCACTGTGCTGCTGGGCAGCTGAGAGACACCACCTGAGAATTTGGATTCAAATGGACTTTTAGGTATGAAATCGAATAGAGACTGCAATGATGGTGCCCCGTTGCAATGCTGCTTGTGTGCTGAAGAAGCAGAGCACTACCTTTCCCTGCTGGTCCTTCTGCCGTGTGAGCAGATGCCACTGTTCATTCTGTGCTGACTGTGTTCCTGCGCAGCAGAGAGCAGGCTCTGGACTGATTCTATTCAAATGCTTTTCCTGTATGAGTGTTAGCAGTGAAAGCAACGATGGAGGCACCAATGTAAAGGTGATTGTGTGCTGAACAGGTCCAGCACCAGCTTTCAATCCTGGCTCTTCTGCTGTGGGAGCAGATGCCAAACGTTCGTGCTGTACTCACTGTGCTGTTGGGCAGCTGAGAGAGACCACCTGAGAATTTGGATTCAAATGGACTTTTAGGTATGAAACCGAGGAGAGACTGCAATGATGGTGACCCCGTTGCAAAGCTGCTTGTGTGCTGAAGAAGCCCAACACTAGCTTTCCCTGCTGGTCCTTCTGCTGTGCGAGCAGAATCCACTGTTCATTCTGTGCTGACTGTGTTGCTGCGCAGCAGAGAGCAGGCTCTGGACTGATTCCATTCAAATGCTTTTCCTGTATGAAAGTGAGCAGTGAAAGCAACGATGGAGGCACCAATGTAAAGGTGATTGTGTGCTGAACAGGTCCAGCACCAGCTTTCAATCCTGGCTCTTCTGCTGTGGGAGCAGAGGCCAAACGTTCGTGCTGTACTCACTGTGCTGCTGGGCAGCTGAGAGAGACCACCTGATAATTTGGATTCAAATGGACTTTTAGGTATGAAACCGAGGAGAGACTGCAATGATGGTGACCCCGTTGCAAAGCTGCTTGTGTGCTGAAGAAGCCCAGCACTAGCTTTCCCTGCTGGTCCTTCTGCTGTGCGAGCAGAATCCACTGTTCATTCTGTGCTGACTGTGTTGCTGCGCAGCAGAGAGCAGGCTCTGGACTGATTCCATTCAAATGCTTTTCCTGTAGGAAAGTGAGCAGTGAAAGCAACGATGGAGGCACCAATGTAAAGGGGATTGTGTGCTGAACAGGTCCAGCACCAGCTTTCAATCCTTGCTCTTCTGCAGTGTGAGCAGATGCCAAACGTTCGTGCTGTACTCACTGTGCTGCTGGGCAGCTGAGAGACACCACCTGAGAATTTGGATTCAAATGGACTTTTAGGTATGAAACCGAGGAGAGACTGCAATGATGGTGACCCCGTTGCAAAGCTGCTTGTGTGCTGAAGAAGCCCAGCACTAGCTTTCCCTGCTGGTCCTTCTGCTGTGCGAGCAGAATCCACTGTTCATTCTGTGCTGACTGTGTTGCTGCGCAGCAGAGAGCAGGCTCTGGACTGATTCCATTCAAATGCTTTTCCTGTATGAAAGTGAGCAGTGAAAGCAACGATGGAGGCACCAATGTAAAGGGGATTGTGTGCTGAACAGGTCCAGCACCAGCTTTCAATCCTTGCTCTTCTGCAGTGTGAGCAGATGCCAAACGTTCGTGCTGTACTCACTGTGCTGCTGGGCAGCTGAGAGAGACCACCTGAGAATTTGGATTCAAATGGACTTTTAGGTATGAAACCGAGGAGAGACTGCAATGATGGTGACCCCGTTGCAAAGCTGCTTGTGTGCTGAAGAAGCCCAGCACTAGCTTTCCCTGCTGGTCCTTCTGCTGTGCGAGCAGAATCCACTGTTCATTCTGTGCTGACTGTGTTGCTGCGCAGCAGAGAGCAGGCTCTGGACTGATTCCATTCAAATGCTCTTCCTGTATGAAAGTGAGCAGTGAAAGCAACGATGGAGGCACCAATGTAAAGGGGATTGTGTGCTGAACAGGTCCAGCACCAGCTTTCAATCCTTGCTCTTCTGCAGTGGGAGCAGATGCCAAACGTTCGTGCTCTACTCACTGTGCTGCTGGGCAGCTGAGAGACACCACCTGAGAATTTGGATTCAAATGGACTTTTAGGTATGAAACCGAGGAGAGACTGCAATGATGGTGACACCGTTGCAGAGCTGCTTGTGTGCTGAAGAAGCCCAGCACTAGCTTTCCCTGCTGGTCCTTCTGCTGTGCGAGCAGAATCCAATGTTCATTCTGTGCTGACTGTGTTGCTGCGCAGCAGAGAGCAGGCTCTGGACTGATTCCATTCAAATGCTTTTCCGGTATGAAAGTGAGCAGTGAAAGCAACGATAGAGGCACCAATGTAAAGGTGATTGTGTGCTGAACAGGTCCAGCACCAGCTTTCAATCCTTGCTCTTCTGCTGTGGGAGCAGATGCCAAACGTTCGTGCTGTACTCACTGTGCTGCTGGGCAGCAAGAGACACCACCTGAGAATTTGTATTCAAATGGACTTTTAGGTATGAAATCGAATAGAGACTGCAATGATGGTGCCCCGTTGCAATGCTGCTTGTGTGCTGAAGAAGCAGAGCACTAGCTTTCCCTGCTGGTCCTTCTGCCGTGTGAGCAGATGCCACTGTTCATTCTGTGCTGACTGTGCTCCTGCGCAGCAGAGAGCAGGCTCTGGACTGATTCTATTCAAATGCTTTTCCTGTATGAGTGTTAGCAGTGAAAGCAACGATGGAGGCACCAATGTAAAGGTGATTGTGTGCTGAACAGGTCCAGCACCAGCTTTCAATCCTGGCTCTTCTGCTGTGGGAGCAGATGCCAAACGTTCGTGCTGTACTCACTGTGCTGTTGGGCAGCTGAGAGAGACCACCTGAGAATTTGGATTCAAATGGACTTTTAGGTATGAAACCGAGGCGAGACTGCAATGATGGTGACCCCGTTGCAAAGCTGCTTGTGTGCTGAAGAAGCCCAACACTAGCTTTCCCTGCTGGTCCTTCTGCTGTGCGAGCAGAATCCACTGTTCATTCTGTGCTGACTGTGTTGCTGCGCAGCAGAGAGCAGGCTCTGGACTGATTTCATTCAAATGCTTTTCCTGTAGGAAAGTGAGCAGTGAAAGCAACGATGGAGGCACCAATGTAAAGGGGATTGTGTGCTGAACAGGTCCAGCACCAGCTTTCAATCCTTGCTCTTCTGCAGTGGGAGCAGATGCCAAACGTTCGTGCTGTACTCACTGTGCTGCTGGGCAGCTGAGAGACACCACCTGAGAATTTGGATTCAAATGGACTTTTAGGTATGAAACCGAGGAGAGACTGCAAAGATGGTGACACCGTTGCAGAGCTGCTTGTGTGCTGAAGAAGCCCAGCACTAGCTTTCCCTGCTGGTCCTTCTGCTGTGCGAGCAGAATCCACTGTTCATTCTGTGCTGACTGTGTTGCTGCGCAGCAGAGAGCAGGCTCTGGACTGATTCCATTCAAATGCTTTTCCTGTAGGAAAGTGAGCAGTGAAAGCAACGATGGAGGCACCAATGTAAAGGTGATTGTGTGCTGAACAGGTCCAGCACCAGCTTTCAATCCTTGCTCTTCTGCTGTGGGAGCAGATGCCAAACGTTCATGCTGTACTCACTGTGCTGCTGGGCAGCAAGAGACACCACCTGAGAATTTGTATTCAAATGGACTTTTAGGTATGAAATCGAATAGAGACTGCAATGATGGTGCCCCGTTGCAATGCTGCTTGTGTGCTGAAGAAGCAGAGCACTACCTTTCCCTGCTGGTCCTTCTGCCGTGTGAGCAGATGCCACTGTTCATTCTGTGCTGACTGTGTTCCTGCGCAGCAGAGAGCAGGCTCTGGACTGATTCCATTCAAATGCTTTTCCTGTATGAGTGTTAGCAGTGAAAGCAACGATGGAGGCACCAATGTAAAGGTGATTGTGTGCTGAACAGGTCCAGCACCAGCTTTCAATCCTGGCTCTTCTGCTGTGGGAGCAGATGCCAAACGTTCGTGCTGTACTCACTGTGCTGTTGGGCAGCTGAGAGAGACCACCTGAGAATTTGGATTCAAATGGACTTTTAGGTATGAAACCGAGGAGAGACTGCAATGATGGTGACCCCGTTGCAAAGCTGCTTGTGTGCTGAAGAAGCCCAGCACTAGCTTTCCCTGCTGGTCCTTCTGCTGTGCGAGCAGAATCCACTGTTCATTCTGTGCTGACTGTGTTGCTGCGCAGCAGAGAGCAGGCTCTGGACTGATTCCATTCAAATGCTTTTCCTGTAGGAAAGTGAGCAGTGAAAGCAACGATGGAGGCACCAATGTAAAGGGGATTGTGTGCTGAACAGGTCCAGCACCAGCTTTCAATCCTTGCTCTTCTGCAGTGTGAGCAGATGCCAAACGTTCGTGCTGTACTCACTGTGCTGCTGGGCAGCTGAGAGACACCACCTGAGAATTTGGATTCAAATGGACTTTTAGGTATGAAACCGAGGAGAGACTGCAATGATGGTGACCCCGTTGCAAAGCTCCTTGTGTGCTGAAGAAGCCCAGCACTAGCTTTCCCTGCTGGTCCTTCTGCTGTGCGAGCAGAATCCACTGTTCATTCTGTGCTGACTGTGTTGCTGCGCAGCAGAGAGCAGGCTCTGGACTGATTCCATTCAAATGCTCTTCCTGTAGGAAAGTGAGCAGTGAAAGCAACGATGGAGGCACCAATGTAAAGGGGATTGTGTGCTGAACAGGTCCAGCACCAGCTTTCAATCCTTGCTCTTCTGCAGTGGGAGCAGATGCCAAACGTTCGTGCTGTACTCACTGTGCTGCTGGGCAGCTGAGAGACACCACCTGAGAATTTGGATTCAAATGGACTTTTAGGTATGAAACCGAGGAGAGACTGCAATGATGGTGACACTGTTGCAGAGCTGCTTGTGTGCTGAAGAAGCCCAGCACTAGCTTTCCCTGCTGGTCCTTCTGCCGTGTGAGCAGATGCCACTGTTCATTCTGTGCTGTGTTGCTGCCAGCAGGGAGCAGGCTCTGGACTGATTCTATACAAATGCTTTTCCTGTATGAGTGTTAGCAGTGAAAGCAACGATGGAGGCACCAATGTAAAGGGGATTGTGTGCTGAACAGGTCCAGCACCAGCTTTCAATCCTTGCTCTTCTGCAGTGGGAGCAGATGCCAAACGTTCGTGCTGTACTCACTGTGCTGCTGGGCAGCAAGTGACACCACCTGAGAATTTGTATTCAAATGGACTTTTAGGTATGAAATCGAATAGAGACTGCAATGATGGTGCCCCGTTGCAATGCTGCTTGTGTGCTGAAGAAGCAGAGCACTAGCTTTCCCTGCTGGTCCTTCTGCCGTGTGAGCAGATGCCACTGTTCATTCTGTGCTGACTGTGTTCCTGCGCAGCAGAGAGCAGGCTCTGGACTGATTCCATTCAAATGCTTTTCCAGTATGAGTGTTAGCAGTGAAAGCAACGATGGAGGCACCAATGTAAAGGTGATTGTGTGCTGAACAGGTCCAGCACCAGCTTTCAATCCTTGCTCTTCTGCTGTGTGAGCAGATGCCAAACGTTCGTGCTGTACTCACTGTGCTGTTGGGCAGCTGAGAGAGACCACCTGAGAATTTGGATTCAAATGGACTTTTAGGTATGAAACCGAGGAGAGACTGCAATGATGGTGACCCCGTTGCAAAGCTGCTTGTGTGCTGAAGAAGCCCAGCACTAGCTTTCCCTGCTGGTCCTTCTGCTGTGCGAGCAGAATCCACTGTTCATTCTGTGCTGACTGTGTTGCTGCGCAGCAGAGAGCAGGCTCTGGACTGATTCCATTCAAATGCTTTTCCTGTAGGAGTGTTAGCAGTGAAAGCAACGATGGAGGCACCAATGTAAAGGTGATTGTGTGCTGAACAGGTCCAGCACCAGCTTTCAATCCTTGCTCTTCTGCAGTGGGAGCAGATGCCAAACGTTCGTGCTGTACTCACTGTGCTGTTGGGCAGCTGAGAGACACCACCTGAGAATTTGGATTCAAATGGACTTTTAGGTATGAAACCGAGGAGAGACTGCAATGATGGTGACCCCGTTGCAAAGCTGCTTGTGTGCTGTAGAAGCCCAGCACTAGCTTTCCCTGCTGGTCCTTCTGCTGTGCGAGCAGAATCCACTGTTCATTCTGTGCTGACTGTGTTGCTGCGCAGCAGAGAGCAGGCTCTGGACTGATTCCATTCAAATGCTTTTCCTGTAGGAAAGTGAGCAGTGAAAGCAACGATGGAGGCACCAATGTAAAGGGGATTGTGTGCTGAACAGGTCCAGCACCAGCTTTCAATCCTTGCTCTTCTGCAGTGTGAGCAGATGCCAAACGTTCGTGCTGTACTCACTGTGCTGCTGGGCAGCTGAGAGACACCACCTGAGAATTTGGATTCAAATGGACTTTTAGGTATGAAACCGAGGAGAGACTGCAATGATGGTGACCCCGTTGCAAAGCTGCTTGTGTGCTGAAGAAGCCCAGCACTAGCTTTCCCTGCTGGTCCTTCTGCTGTGCGAGCAGAATCCACTGTTCATTCTGTGCTGACTGTGTTGCTGCGCAGCAGAGAGCAGGCTCTGGACTGATTCCATTCAAATGCTCTTCCTGTAGGAAAGTGAGCAGTGAAAGCAACGATGGAGGCACCAATGTAAAGGGGATTGTGTGCTGAACAGGTCCAGCACCAGCTTTCAATCCTTGCTCTTCTGCAGTGGGAGCAGATGCCAAACGTTCGTGCTGTACTCACTGTGCTGCTGGGCAGCTGAGAGACACCACCTGAGAATTTGGATTCAAATGGACTTTTAGGTATGAAACCGAGGAGAGACTGCAATGATGGTGACACCGTTGCAGAGCTGCTTGTGTGCTGAAGAAGCCCAGCACTAGCTTTCCCTGCTGGTCCTTCTGCTGTGCGAGCAGAATCCACTGTTCATTCTGTGCTGACTGTGTTGCTGCGCAGCAGAGAGCAGGCTCTGGACTGATTCCATTCAAATGCTTTTCCTGTATGAAAGTGAGCAGTGAAAGCAACGATAGAGGCACCAATGTAAAGGTGATTGTGTGCTGAACAGGTCCAGCACCAGCTTTCAATCCTTGCTCTTCTGCTGTGGGAGCAGATGCCAAACGTTCGCGCTGTACTCACTGTGCTGCTGCGCAGCTGAGAGAGACCACCTGAGAATTTGGATTCAAATGGACTTTTAGGTATGAAACCGAGGAGAGACTGCAATGATGGTGACCCCGTTGCAAAGCTCCTTGTGTGCTGAAGAGACACAGCACTAGCTTTCCCTGCTGGTCCTTCTGCCGTGTGAGCAGATGCCACTGTTCATTCTGTGCTGTGTTGCTGCCAGCAGGGAGCAGGCTCTGGACTGATTCTATACAAATGCTTTTCCTGTATGAGTGTTAGCAGTGAAAGCAACGATGGAGGCACCAATGTAAAGGTGATTGTGTGCTGAACAGGTCCAGCACCAGCTTTCAATCCTTGCTCTTCTGCAGTGGGAGCAGATGCCAAACGTTCGTGCTGTACTCACTGTGCTGCTGGGCAGCAAGAGACACCACCTGAGAATTTGTATTCAAATGGACTTTTAGGTATGAAACCGAGGAGAGACTGCAATGATGGTGCCCCGTTGCAATGCTGCTTGTGTGCTGAAGAAGCAGAGCACTAGCTTTCCCTGCTGGTCCTTCTGCCGTGTGAGCAGATGCCACTGTTCATTCTGTGCTGACTGTGTTCCTGCGCAGCAGAGAGCAGGCTCTGGACTGATTCCATTCAAATGCTTTTCCTGTATGAGTGTTAGCAGTGAAGGCAACGATGGAGGCACCAATGTAAAGGTGATTGTGTGCTGAACAGGTCCAGCACCAGCTTTCAATCCTTGCTCTTCTGCTGTGGGAGCAGATGCCAAACGTTCGTGCTGTACTCACTGTGCTGTTGGGCAGCTGAGAGAGACCACCTGAGAATTTGGATTCAAATGGACTTTTAGGTATGAAACCGAGGAGAGACTGCAATGATGGTGACCCCGTTGCAAAGCTGCTTGTGTGCTGAAGAAGCCCAGCACTAGCTTTCCCTGCTGGTCCTTCTGCTGTGCGAGCAGAATCCACTGTTCATTCTGTGCTGACTGTGTTGCTGCGCAGCAGAGAGCAGGCTCTGGACTGATTCCATTCAAATGCTTTTCCTGTAGGAAAGTGAGCAGTGAAAGCAACGATGGAGGCACCAATGTAAAGGGGATTGTGTGCTGAACAGGTCCAGCACCAGCTTTCAATCCTTGCTCTTCTGCAGTGTGAGCAGATGCCAAACGTTCGTGCTGTACTCACTGTGCTGCTGGGCAGCTGAGAGACACCACCTGAGAATTTGGATTCAAATGGACTTTTAGGTATGAAACCGAGGAGAGACTGCAATGATGGTGACACCGTTGCAGAGCTGCTTGTGTGCTGAAGAAGCCCAGCACTAGCTTTCCCTGCTGGTCCTTCTGCTGTGCGAGCAGAATCCACTGTTCATTCTGTGCTGACTGTGTTGCTGCGCAGCAGAGAGCAGGCTCTGGACTGATTCCATTCAAATGCTTTTCCTGTATGAAAGTGAGCAGTGAAAGCAACGATGGAGGCACCAATGTAAAGGTGATTGTGTGCTGAACAGGTCCAGCACCAGCTTTCAATCCTTGCTCTTCTGCAGTGGGAGCAGATGCCAAACGTTCGTGCTGTACTCACTGTGCTGCTGGGCAGCAAGAGACACCACCTGAGAATTTGTATTCAAATGGACTTTTAGGTATGAAATCGAATAGAGACTGCAATGATGGTGCCCCGTTGCAATGCTGCTTGTGTGCTGAAGAAGCAGAGCACTAGCTTTCCCTGCTGGTCCTTCTGCCGTGTGAGGAGACGCCACTGTTCATTCTGTGCTGACTGTGTTCCTGCGCAGCAGAGAGCAGGCTCTGGACTGATTCCATTCAAATGCTTTTCCTGTATGAGTGTTAGCAGTGAAAGCAACGATGGAGGCACCAATGTAAAGGTGATTGTGTGCTGAACAGGTCCAGCACCAGCTTTCAATCCTTGCTCTTCTGCTGTGGGAGCAGATGCCAAACGTTCGTGCTGTACTCACTGTGCTGCTGGGCAGCAAGTGACACCACCTGAGAATTTGTATTCAAATGGACTTTTAGGTATGAAATCGAATAGAGACTGCAATGATGGTGACCCCGTTGCAAAGCTCCTTGTGTGCTGAAGAAGCCCAGCACTAGCTTTCCCTGCTGGTCCTTCTGCTGTGCGAGCAGAATCCACTGTTCCTTCTGTGCTGACTGTGTTGCTGCGCAGCAGAGAGCAGGCTCTGGACTGATTCCATTCAAATGCTTTTCCTGTATGAAAGTGAGCAGTGAAAGCAACGATGGAGGCACCAATGTAAAGGGGATTGTGTGCTGAACAGGTCCAGCACCAGCTTTCAATCCTTGCTCTTCTGCAGTGGGAGCAGATGCCAAACGTTCGTGCTGTACTCACTGTGCTGCTGGGCAGCTGAGAGACACCACCTGAGAATTTGGATTCAAATGGACTTTTAGGTATGAAACCGAGGAGAGACTGCAATGATGGTGACCCCGTTGCAAAGCTGCTTGTGTGCTGAAGAAGCCCAGCACTAGCTTTCCCTGCTGGTCCTTCTGCTGTGCGAGCAGAATCCACTGTTCATTCTGTGCTGACTGTGTTGCTGCGTAGCAGAGAGCAGGCTCTGGACTGATTCCATTCAAATGCTCTTCCTGTAGGAAAGTGAGCAGTGAAAGCAACGATGGAGGCACCAATGTAAAGGGGATTGTGTGCTGAACAGGTCCAGCACCAGCTTTCAATCCTTGCTCTTCTGCAGTGGGAGCAGATGCCAAACGTTCGTGCTGTACTCACTGTGCTGCTGGGCAGCTGAGAGACACCACCTGAGAATTTGGATTCAAATGGACTTTTAGGTATGAAACCGAGGAGAGACTGCAATGATGGTGACCCCGTTGCAAAGCTCCTTGTGTGCTGAAGAGACACAGCACTAGCTTTCCCTGCTGGTCCTTCTGCCGTGTGAGCAGATGCCACTGTTCATTCTGTGCTGTGTTGCTGCCAGCAGGGAGCAGGCTCTGGACTGATTCTATTCAAATGCTTTTCCTGTATGAGTGTTAGCAGTGAAAGCAACGATGGAGGCACCAATGTAAAGGTGATTGTGTGCTGAACAGGTCCAGCACCAGCTTTCTATCCTTGCTCTTCTGCTGTGGGAGCAGATGCCAAACGTTCGTGCTGTACTCACTGTGCTGTTGGGCAGCTGAGAGAGACCACCTGAGAATTTGGATTCAAATGGACTTTTAGGTATGAAACCGAGGAGAGACTGCAATGATGGTGCCCCGTTGCAAAGCTGCTTGTGTGCTGAAGAAGCAGAGCACTAGTTTCCCTGCTGGTCCTTCTGCCTTGTGAGCAGATGCCACTGTTCATTCTGTGCTGACTGTGTTCCTGCGCAGCAGAGAGCAGGCTCTGGACTGATTCCATTCAAATGCTTTTCCTGTATGAAAGTGAGCAGTGAAAGCAACGATAGAGGCACCAATGTAAAGGTGATTGTGTGCTGAACAGGTCCAGCACCAGCTTTCAATCCTTGCTCGTGTGCTGTGGGAGCAGATGCCAAACGTTCGCGCTGTACTCACTGTGCTGCTGGGCAGCTGTGAGACACCACCTGAGAATTTGGATTCAAATGGACTTTTAGGTATGAAACCGAGGAGAGACTGCAATGATGGTGACCCCGTTGCAAAGCTCCTTGGGTGCTGAAGAAGCCCAGCACTAGCTTTCCCTGCTGGTCCTTCTGCTGTGCGAGCAGAATCCACTGTTCATTCTGTGCTGACTGTGTTGCTGCGCAGCAGAGAGCAGGCTCTGGACTGATTCCATTCAAATGCTTTTCCTGTATGAAAGTGAGCAGTGAAAGCAACGATGGAGGCACCAATGTAAAGGGGATTGTGTGCTGAACAGGTCCAGCACCAGCTTTCAATCCTTGCTCTTCTGCTGTGGGAGCAGAGGCCAAACGTTCGTGCTGTACTCACTGTGCTGCTGGGCAGCTGAGGGAGACCACCTGAGAATTTGGATTCAAATGGACTTTTAGGTATGAAACCGAGGAGAGACTGCAATGATGGTGACCCCGTTGCAAAGCTGCTTGTGTGCTGAAGAAGCCCAGCACTAGCTTTCCCTGCTGGTCCTTCTGCTGTGCGAGCAGAATCCACTGTTCATTCTGTGCTGACTGTGTTGCTGCGCAGCAGAGAGCAGGCTCTGGACTGATTCCATTCAAATGCTTCTCCTGTAGGAAAGTGAGCAGTGAAAGCAACGATGGAGGCACCAATGTAAAGGGGATTGTGTGCTGAACAGGTCCAGCACCAGCTTTCAATCCTTGCTCTTCTGCTGTGGGAGCAGATGCCAAACGTTCGTGCTGTACTCACTGTGCTGCTGGGCAGCTGAGAGACACCACCTGAGAATTTGGATTCAAATGGACTTTTAGGTATGAAACCGAGGAGAGACTGCAATGATGGTGACCCCGTTGCAAAGCTCCTTGTGTGCTGAAGAGACACAGCACTAGCTTTCCCTGCTGGTCCTTCTGCCGTGGGAGCAGATGCCACTGTTCAGTCTGTGCTGTGTTGCTGCCAGCAGGGAGCAGGCTCTGGACTGATTCTATTCAAATGCTTTTCCTGTATGAAAGTGAGCAGTGAAAGCAACGATGGAGGCACCAATGTAAAGGTGATTGTGTGCTGAACAGGTCCAGCACCAGCTTTCAATCCTTGCTCTTCTGCTGTGGGAGCAGATGCCAAACGTTCGTGCTGTACTCACTGTGCTGCTGGGCAGCTGAGAGAGACCACCTGAGAATTTGGATTCAAATGGACTTTTAGGTAAGAAACCGAGGAGAGACTGCAATGATGGTGACACCGTTGCAGAGCTGCTTGTGTGCTGAAGAAGCCCAGCACTAGCTTTCCCTGCTGGTCCTTCTGCTGTGCGAGCAGAATCCACTGTTCATTCTGTGCTGACTGTGTTGCTGCGCAGCAGAGAGCAGGCTCTGGACTGATTCCATTCAAATGCTTTTCCTGTATGAAAGTGAGCAGTGAAAGCAACGATGGAGGCACCAATGTAAAGGTGATTGTGTGCTGAACAGGTCCAGCACCAGCTTTCAATCCTGGCTCTTCTGCTGTGGGAGCAGATGCCAAACGTTCGTGCTGTACTCACTGTGCTGCTGGGCAGCTGAGAGACACCACCTGAGAATTTGGATTCAAATGGACTTTTAGGTATGAAACCGAGGAGAGACTGCAATGACGGTGACCCCGTTGCAAAGCTCCTTGTGTGTTGAAGAGACACAGCACTAGCTTTCCCTGCTGGTCATTCTGCCGTGTGAGCAGATGCCACTGTTCAGTCTGTGCTGTGTTGCTGCCAGCAGGGAGCAGGCTCTGGACTGATTCTATTCAAATGCTTTTCCTGTATGAGTGTTAGCAGTGAAAGCAACGATGGAGGCACCAATGTAAAGGTGATTGTGTGCTGAACAGGTCCAGCACCAGCTTTCAATCCTTGCTCTTCTGCTGTGGGAGCAGATTGCAAACGTTCGTGCTGTACTCACTGTGCTGTTGGGCAGCTGAGAGAGACCACCTGAGAATTTGGATTCAAATGGACTTTTAGGTATGAAACCGAGGAGAGACTGCAATGATGGTGACCCCGTTGCAAAGCTGCTTGTGTGCTGAAGAAGCCCAGCACTAGCTTTCCCTGCTGGTCCTTCTGCTGTGCGAGCAGAATCCACTGTTCATTCTGTGCTGACTGTGTTGCTGCGCAGCAGAGAGCAGGCTCTGGACTGATTTCATTCAAATGCTTTTCCTATAGGAAAGTGAGCAGTGAAAGCAACGATGGAGGCACCAATGTAAAGGGGATTGTGTGCTGAACAGGTCCAGCACCAGCTTTCAATCCTTGCTCTTCTGCAGTGGGAGCAGATGCCAAAAGTTCGTGCTGTACTCACTGTGCTGCTGGGCAGCTGAGAGAGACCACCTGAGAATTTGGATTCAAATGGACTTTTAGGTATGAAACCGAGGAGAGACTGCAATGATGGTGACCCCGTTGCAGAGCTGCTTGTGTGCTGAAGAAGCCCAGCACTAGCTTTCCCTGCTGGTCCTTCTGCTGTGCGAGCAGAATCCACTGTTCATTCTGTGCTGACTGTGTTGCTGCGCAGCAGAGAGCAGGCTCTGGACTGATTCCATTCAAATGCTTTTCCTGTATGAAAGTGAGCAGTGAAAGCAACGATGGAGGCACCAATGTAAAGGTGATTGTGTGCTGAACAGGTCCAGCACCAGCTTTCAATCCTTGCTCTTCTGCTGTGGGAGCAGATGCCAAACGTTCGTGCTGTACTCACTGTGCTGCTGGGCAGCTGAGACCACCTGAGAATTTGGATTCAAATGGACTTTTAGGTATGAAACCGAGGAGAGACTGCAATGATGGTGACCCCGTTGCAAAGCTGCTTGTGTGCTGAAGAAGCCCAGCACTAGCTTTCCCTGCTGGTCCTTCTGCTGTGCGAGCAGAATCCACTGTTCATTCTGTGCTGACTGTGTTGCTGCGCAGCAGAGAGCAGGCTCTGGACTGATTCCATTCAAATGCTTTTCCTGTAGGAAAGTGAGCAGTGAAAGCAACGATGGAGGCACCAATGTAAAGGTGATTGTGTGCTGAACAGGTCCAGCACCAGCTTTCAATCCTGGCTCTTCTGCTGTGGGAGCAGATGCCAAACGTTCGTGCTGTACTTCACTGTGCTGCTGGGCAGCTGAGAGACACCACCTGAGAATTTGGATTCAAATGGACTTTTAGGTATGAAACCGAGGAGAGACTGCAATGATGGTGACCCCGTTGCAAAGCTCCTTGTGTGCTGAAGAGACACAGCACTAGCTTTCCCTGCTGGTCATTCTGCCGTGTGAGCAGATGCCACTGTTCATTCTGTGCTGTGTTGCTGCCAGCAGGGAGCAGGCTCTGGACTGATTCTATACAAATGCTTTTCCTGTATGAGTGTTAGCAGTGAAAGCAACGATGGAGGCACCAATGTAAAGGTGATTGTGTGCTGAACAGGTCCAGCACCAGCTTTCAATCCTTGCTCTTCTGCTGTGGGAGCAGATGATAAACGTTCGTGCTGTACTCACTGTGCTGCTGGGCAGCTGAGAGACACCACCTGAGAATTTGGATTCAAATGGACTTTTAGGTATGAAACCGAGGAGAGACTGCAATGATGGTGACACCGTTGCAGAGCTGCTTGTGTGCTGAAGAAGCCCAGCACTAGCTTTCCCTGCTGGTCCTTCTGCTGTGCGAGCAGAATCCACTGTTCATTCTGTGCTGACTGTGTTGCTGCGCAGCAGAGAGCAGGCTCTGGACTGATTCCATTCAAATGCTTTTCCTGTATGAAAGTGAGCAGTGAAAGCAACGATAGAGGCACCAATGTAAAGGTGATTGTGTGCTGAACAGGTCCAGCACCAGCTTTCAATCCTGGCTCTTCTGCTGTGGGAGCAGATGCCAAACGTTCGTGCTGTACTCACTGTGCTGCTGGGCAGCTGAGAGACACCACCTGAGAATTTGGATTCAAATGGACTTTTAGGTATGAAACCGAGGAGAGACTGCAATGATGGTGACCCCGTTGCAAAGCTCCTTGTGTGCTGAAGAGACACAGCACTAGCTTTCCCTGCTGGTCATTCTGCCGTGGGAGCAGATGCCACTGTTCAGTCTGTGCTGTGTTGCTGCCAGCAGGGAGCAGGCTCTGGACTGATTCTATTCAAATGCTTTTCCTGTATGAGTGTTAGCAGTGAAAGCAACGATGGAGGCACCAATGTAAAGGTGATTGTGTGCTGAACAGGTCCAGCACCAGCTTTCAATCCTGGCTCTTCTGCTGTGGGAGCAGATGCCAAACGTTCGTGCTGTACTCACTGTGCTGCTGGGCAGCTGAGCGACACCACCTGAGAATTTGGATTCAAATGGACTTTTAGGTATGAAACCGAGGAGAGACTGCAATGATGGTGACACCGTTGCAGAGCTGCTTGTGTGCTGAAGAAGCCCAGCACTAGCTTTCCCTGCTGGTCCTTCTGCTGTGCGAGCAGAATCCACTGTTCATTCTGTGCTGACTGTGTTGCTGCGCAGCAGAGAGCAGGCTCTGGACTGATTCCATTCAAATGCTTTTCCTGTATGAAAGTGAGCAGTGAAAGCAACGATAGAGCCACCAATGTAAAGGTGATTGTGTGCTGAACAGGTCAAGCACCAGCTTTCAATCCTTGCTCTTCTGCTGTGGGAGCAGATGCCAAACGTTCGCGCTGTACTCACTGTGCTGCTGGGCAGCTGAGAGACACCACCTGAGAATTTGTATTCAAATGGACTTTTAGGTATGAAATCGTATAGAGACTGCAATGATGGTGCCCCGTTGCAAAGCTGCTTGTGTGCTGAAGAAGCAGAGCACTAGTTTCCCTGCTGGTCCTTCTGCCTTGTGAGCAGATGCCACTGTTCATTCTGTGCTGACTGTGTTCCTGCGCAGCAGAGAGCAGGCTCTGGACTGATTCCATTCAAATGCTTTTCCTGTATGAAAGTGAGCAGTGAAAGCAACGATAGAGGCACCAATGTAAAGGTGATTGTGTGCTGAACAGGTCCAGCACCAGCTTTCAATCCTTGCTCTTCTGCAGTGTGAGCAGATGACAAACGTTCGCGCTGTACTCACTGTGCTGCTGGGCAGCAAGAGACACCACCTGAGAATTTGTATTCAAATGGACTTTTAGGTATGAAACCGAGGAGAGACTGCAATGATGGTGACCCCGTTGCAAAGCTCCTTGTGTGCTGAAGAAGCCCAGCACTAGCTTTCCCTGCTGGTCCTTCTGCTGTGCGAGCAGAATCCACTGTTCATTCTGTGCTGACTGTGTTGCTGCGCAGCAGAGAGCAGGCTCTGGACTGATTCCATTCAAATGCTTTTCCTGTATGAAAGTGAGCAGTGAAAGCAACGATGGAGGCACCAATGTAAAGGGGATTGTGTGCTGAACAGGTCCAGCACCAGCTTTCAATCCTTGCTCTTCTGCTGTGGGAGCAGAGGCCAAACGTTCGTGCTGTACTCACTGTGCTGCTGGGCAGCTGAGAGAGACCACCTGAGAATTTGGATTCAAATGGACTTTTAGGTATGAAACCGAGGAGAGACTGCAATGATGGTGACCCCGTTGCAAAGCTGCTTGTGTGCTGAAGAAGCCCAGCACTAGCTTTCCCTGCTGGTCCTTCTGCTGTGCGAGCAGAATCCACTGTTCATTCTGTGCTGACTGTGTTGCTGCGCAGCAGAGAGCAGGCTCTGGACTGATTCCATTCAAATGCTTCTCCTGTATGAAAGTGAGCAGTGAAAGCAACGATGGAGGCACCAATGTAAAGGGGATTGTGTGCTGAACAGGTCCAGCACCAGCTTTCAATCCTTGCTCTTCTGCTGTGGGAGCAGATGCCAAACGTTCGTGCTGTACTCACTGTGCTGCTGGGCAGCTGAGAGACACCACCTGAGAATTTGGATTCAAATGGACTTTTAGGTATGAAACCGAGGAGAGACTGCAATGATGGTGACCCCGTTGCAGAGCTCCTTGTGTGCTGAAGAGACACAGCACTAGCTTTCCCTGCTGGTCCTTCTGCCGTGGGAGCAGATGCCACTGTTCAGTCTGTGCTGTGTTGCTGCCAGCAGGGAGCAGGCTCTGGACTGATTCTATTCAAATGCTTTTCCTGTATGAAAGTGAGCAGTGAAAGCAACGATGGAGGCACCAATGTAAAGGTGATTGTGTGCTGAACAGGTCCAGCACCAGCTTTCAATCCTTGCTCTTCTGCTGTGGGAGCAGATGCCAAACGTTCGTGCTGTACTCACTGTGCTGCTGGGCAGCTGAGAGAGACCACCTGAGAATTTGGATTCAAATGGACTTTTAGGTAAGAAACCGAGGAGAGACTGCAATGATGGTGACACCGTTGCAGAGCTGCTTGTGTGCTGAAGAAGCCCAGCACTAGCTTTCCCTGCTGGTCCTTCTGCTGTGCGAGCAGAATCCACTGTTCATTCTGTGCTGACTGTGTTGCTGCGCAGCAGAGAGCAGGCTCTGGACTGATTCCATTCAAATGCTTTTCCTGTATGAAAGTGAGCAGTGAAAGCAACGATGGAGGCACCAATGTAAAGGTGATTGTGTGCTGAACAGGTCCAGCACCAGCTTTCAATCCTGGCTCTTCTGCTGTGGGAGCAGATGCCAAACGTTCGTGCTGTACTCACTGTGCTGCTGGGCAGCTGAGAGACACCACCTGAGAATTTGGATTCAAATGGACTTTTAGGTATGAAACCGAGGAGAGACTGCAATGACGGTGACCCCGTTGCAAAGCTCCTTGTGTGTTGAAGAGACACAGCACTAGCTTTCCCTGCTGGTCATTCTGCCGTGTGAGCAGATGCCACTGTTCAGTCTGTGCTGTGTTGCTGCCAGCAGGGAGCAGGCTCTGGACTGATTCTATTCAAATGCTTTTCCTGTATGAGTGTTAGCAGTGAAAGCAACGATGGAGGCACCAATGTAAAGGTGATTGTGTGCTGAACAGGTCCAGCACCAGCTTTCTATCCTTGCTCTTCTGCTGTGGGAGCAGATTGCAAACGTTCGTGCTGTACTCACTGTGCTGTTGGGCAGCTGAGAGAGACCACCTGAGAATTTGGATTCAAATGGACTTTTAGGTATGAAACCGAGGAGAGACTGCAATGATGGTGACCCCGTTGCAAAGCTCCTTGTGTGCTGAAGAAGCCCAGCACTAGCTTTCCCTGCTGGTCCTTCTGCTGTGCGAGCAGAATCCACTGTTCATTCTGTGCTGACTGTGTTGCTGCGCAGCAGAGAGCAGGCTCTGGACTGATTCCATTCAAATGCTTTTCCTATAGGAAAGTGAGCAGTGAAAGCAACGATGGAGGCACCAATGTAAAGGGGATTGTGTGCTGAACAGGTCCAGCACCAGCTTTCAATCCTTGCTCTTCTGCAGTGGGAGCAGATGCCAAAAGTTCGTGCTGTACTCACTGTGCTGCTGGGCAGCTGAGAGAGACCACCTGAGAATTTGGATTCAAATGGACTTTTAGGTATGAAACCGAGGAGAGACTGCAATGATGGTGACCCCGTTGCAGAGCTGCTTGTGTGCTGAAGAAGCCCAGCACTAGCTTTCCCTGCTGGTCCTTCTGCTGTGCGAGCAGAATCCACTGTTCATTCTGTGCTGACTGTGTTGCTGCGCAGCAGAGAGCAGGCTCTGGACTGATTCCATTCAAATGCTTTTCCTGTATGAAAGTGAGCAGTGAAAGCAACGATAGAGCCACCAATGTAAAGGTGATTGTGTGCTGAACAGGTCAAGCACCAGCTTTCAATCCTTGCTCTTCTGCTGTGGGAGCAGATGCCAAACGTTCGCGCTGTAATCACTGTGCTGCTGAGTAGCTGAGAGAGACCACCTGAGAATTTGGATTCAAATGGACTTTTAGGTATGAAACCGAGGAGAGACTGCAATGATGGTGACCCCGTTGCAAAGCTGCTTGTGTGCTGAAGAAGCCCAGCACTAGCTTTCCCTGCTGGTCCTTCTGCTGTGCGAGCAGAATCCACTGTTCATTCTGTGCTGACTGTGTTGCTGCGCAGCAGAGAGCAGGCTCTGGACTGATTCCATTCAAATGCTTTTCCTGTATGAAAGTGAGCAGTGAAAGCAACGATGGAGGCACCAATGTAAAGGTGATTGTGTGCTGAACAGGTCCAGCACCAGCTTTCAATCCTGGCTCTTCTGCTGTGGGAGCAGATGCCAAACGTTCGTGCTGTACTCACTGTGCTGCTGGGCAGCTGAGAGACACCACCTGAGAATTTGGATTCAAATGGACTTTTAGGTATGAAACCGAGGAGAGACTGCAATGATGGTGACCCCGTTGCAAAGCTCCTTGTGTGCTGAAGAGACACAGCACTAGCTTTCCCTGCTGGTCATTCTGCCGTGTGAGCAGATGCCACTGTTCATTCTGTGCTGTGTTGCTGCCAGCAGGGAGCAGGCTCTGGACTGATTCTATTCAAATGCTTTTCCTGTATGAGTGTTAGCAGTGAAAGCAACGATGGAGGCACCAATGTAAAGGTGATTGTGTGCTGAACAGGTCCAGCACCAGCTTTCAATCCTTGCTCTTCTGCTGTGGGAGCAGATGATAAACGTTCGTGCTGTACTCACTGTGCTGCTGGGCAGCTGAGAGACACCACCTGAGAATTTGGATTCAAATGGACTTTTAGGTATGAAACCGAGGAGAGACTGCAATGATGGTGACACCGTTGCAGAGCTGCTTGTGTGCTGAAGAAGCCCAGCACTAGCTTTCCCTGCTGGTCCTTCTGCTGTGCGAGCAGAATCCACTGTTCATTCTGTGCTGACTGTGTTGCTGCGCAGCAGAGAGCAGGCTCTGGACTGATTCCATTCAAATGCTTTTCCTGTATGAAAGTGAGCAGTGAAAGCAACGATAGAGGCACCAATGTAAAGGTGATTGTGTGCTGAACAGGTCCAGCACCAGCTTTCAATCCTGGCTCTTCTGCTGTGGGAGCAGATGCCAAAGGTTCGTGCTGTACTCACTGTGCTGCTGGGCAGCTGAGAGACACCACCTGAGAATTTGGATTCAAATGGACTTTTAGGTATGAAACCGAGGAGAGACTGCAATGATGGTGACCCCGTTGCAAAGCTCCTTGTGTGCTGAAGAGACACAGCACTAGCTTTCCCTGCTGGTCATTCTGCCGTGGGAGGAGATGCCACTGTTCAGTCTGTGCTGTGTTGCTGCCAGCAGGGAGCAGGCTCTGGACTGATTCTATTCAAATGCTTTTCCTGTATGAGTGTTAGCAGTGAAAGCAACGATGGAGGCACCAATGTAAAGGTGATTGTGTGCTGAACAGGTCCAGCACCAGCTTTCAATCCTGGCTCTTCTGCAGTGGGAGCAGATGCCAAACGTTCGTGCTGTACTCACTGTGCTGCTGGGCAGCTGAGCGACACCACCTGAGAATTTGGATTCAAATGGACTTTTAGGTATGAAACCGAGGAGAGACTGCAATGATGGTGACACCGTTGCAGAGCTGCTTGTGTGCTGAAGAAGCCCAGCACTAGCTTTCCCTGCTGGTCCTTCTGCTGTGCGAGCAGAATCCACTGTTCATTCTGTGCTGACTGTGTTGCTGCGCAGCAGAGAGCAGGCTCTGGACTGATTCCATTCAAATGCTTTTCCTGTATGAAAGTGAGCAGTGAAAGCAACGATAGAGCCACCAATGTAAAGGTGATTGTGTGCTGAACAGGTCCAGCACCAGCTTTCAATCCTGGCTCTTCTGCTGTGGGAGCAGATGCCAAACGTTCGTGCTGTACTCACTGTGCTGCTGGGCAGCTGAGAGACACCACCTGAGAATTTGGATTCAAATGGACTTTTAGGTATGAAACCGAGGAGAGACTGCAATGATGGTGACCCCGTTGCAAAGCTCCTTGTGTGCTGAAGAGACACAGCACTAGCTTTCCCTGCTGGTCATTCTGCCGTGGGAGCAGATGCCACTGTTCAGTCTGTGCTGTGTTGCTGCCAGCAGGGAGCAGGCTCTGGACTGATTCTATTCAAATGCTTTTCCTGTATGAGTGTTAGCAGTGAAAGCAACGATGGAGGCACCAATGTAAAGGTGATTGTGTGCTGAACAGGTCCAGCACCAGCTTTCAATCCTTGCTCTTCTGCTGTGGGAGCAGATGATAAACGTTCGTGCTGTACTCACTGTGCTGCTGGGCAGCTGAGAGAGACCACCTGAGAATTTGGATTCAAATGGACTTTTAGGTATGAAACCGAGGAGAGACTGCAATGATGGTGACACCGTTGCAGAGCTGCTTGTGTGCTGAAGAAGCCCCGCACTAGCTTTCCCTGCTGGTCCTTCTGCTGTGCGAGCAGAATCCACTGTTCATTCTGTGCTGACTGTGTTGCTGCGCAGCAGAGAGCAGGCTCTGGACTGATTCCATTCAAATGCTTTTCCTGTAGGAAAGTGAGCAGTGAAAGCAACGATGGAGGCACCAATGTAAAGGGGATTGTGTGCTGAACAGGTCCAGCACCAGCTTTCAATCCTTGCTCTTCTGCAGTGGGAGCAGATGCCAAACGTTCGTGCTGTACTCACTGTGCTGCTGGGCAGCTGAGAGAGACCACCTGAGAATTTGGATTCAAATGGACTTTTAGGTATGAAACCCAGGAGAGACTGCAATGATGGTGACCCCGTTGCAAAGCTGCTTGTGTGCTGAAGAAGCCCAGCACTAGCTTTCCCTGCTGGTCCTTCTGCTGTGCGAGCAGAATCCACTGTTCATTCTGTGCTGACTGTGTTGCTGCGCAGCAGAGAGCAGGCTCTGGACTGATTCCATTCAAATGCTTTTCCTGTATGAAAGTGAGCAGTGAAAGCAACGATGGAGGCACCAATGTAAAGGTGATTGTGTGCTGAACAGGTCCAGCACCAGCTTTCAATCCTGGCTCTTCTGCTGTGGGAGCAGATGCCAAACGTTCGTGCTGTACTCACTGTGCTGCTGGGCAGCTGAGAGACACCACCTGAGAATTTGGATTCAAATGGACTTTTAGGTATGAAACCGAGGAGAGACTGCAATGATGGTGACCCCGTTGCAAAGCTCCTTGTGTGCTGAAGAGACACAGCACTAGCTTTCCCTGCTGGTCATTCTGCCGTGTGAGCAGATGCCACTGTTCATTCTGTGCTGTGTTGCTGCCAGCAGGGAGCAGGCTCTGGACTGATTCTATTCAAATGCTTTTCCTGTATGAGTGTTAGCAGTGAAAGCAACGATGGAGGCACCAATGTAAAGGTGATTGTGTGCTGAACAGGTCCAGCACCAGCTTTCAATCCTTGCTCTTCTGCTGTGGGAGCAGATGATAAACGTTCGTGCTGTACTCACTGTGCTGCTGGGCAGCTGAGAGACACCACCTGAGAATTTGGATTCAAATGGACTTTTAGGTATGAAACCGAGTAGAGACTGCAATGATGGTGGCACCGTTGCAGAGCTGCTTGTGTGCTGAAGAAGCCCAGCACTAGCTTTCCCTGCTGGTCCTTCTGCTGTGCGAGCAGAATCCACTGTTCATTCTGTGCTGACTGTGTTGCTGCGCAGCAGAGAGCAGGCTCTGGACTGATTCCATTCAAATGCTTTTCCTGTATGAGTGTTAGCAGTGAAAGCAACGATGGAGGCACCAATGTAAAGGTGATTGTGTGCTGAACAGGTCCAGCACCAGCTTTCAATCCTTGCTCTTCTGCTGTGGGAGCAGATTCCAAACGTTCGTGCTGTACTCACTGTGCTGCTGGGCAGCTGAGAGAGACCACCTGAGAATTTGGATTCAAATGGACTTTTAGGTATGAAACCGAGGAGAGACTGCAATGATGGCGACCCCGTTGCAAAGCTGCTTGTGTGCTGAAGAAGCCCAGCACTAGCTTTCCCTGCTGGTCCTTCTGCTGTGCGAGCAGAATCCACTGTTCATTCTGTGCTGACTGTGTTGCTGCGCAGCAGAGAGCAGGCTCTGGACTGATTCCATTCAAATGCTTTTCCTGTAGGAAAGTGAGCAGTGAAAGCAACGATGGAGGCACCAATGTAAAGGGGATTGTGTGCTGAACAGGTCCAGCACCAGCTTTCAATCCTTGCTCTTCTGCAGTGGAGCAGATGCCAAACGTTCGTGCTGTACTCACTGTGCTGCTGGGCAGCTGAGAGAGACCACCTGAGAATTTGGATTCAAATGGACTTTTAGGTATGAAACCGAGGAGAGACTGCAATGATGGTGACCCCGTTGCAAAGCTGCTTGTGTGCTGAAGAAGCCCAGCACTAGCTTTCCCTGCTGGTCCTTCTGCGGTGCGAGCAGAATCCACTGTTCATTCTGTGCTGACTGTGTTGCTGCGCAGCAGAGAGCAGGCTCTGGACTGATTCCATTCAAATGCTTTTCCTGTATGAAAGTGAGCAGTGAAAGCAACGATGGAGGCACCAATGTAAAGGTGATTGTGTGCTGAACAGGTCCAGCACCAGCTTTCAATCCTGGCTCTTCTGCTGTGGGAGCAGATGCCAAACGTTCGTGCTGTACTCACTGTGCTGCTGGGCAGCTGAGAGAGACCACCTGAGAATTTGGATTCAAATGGACTTTTAGGTATGAAACCGAATAGAGACAGCAAAGATGGTGACCCCGTTGCAAAGCTGCTTGTGTGCTGAAGAAGCCCAGCACTAGCTTTCCCTGCTGGTCATTCTGCCGTGTGAGCAGATGCCACTGTTCATTCTGTGCTGACTGTGTTCCTGCGCAGCAGAGAGCAGGCTCTGGACTGATTCCATTCAAGTACTTTTCCTGTATGAAAGTGAGCAGTGAAAGCAACGACGGAGGCACCAATGTAAAGGGGATTGTGTGCTGAACAGGTCCAGCACCAGCTTTCAATCCTGGCTCTTCTGCTGTGGGAGCAGATGCCAAACGTTCGTGCTGTACTCACTGTGCTGCTGGGCAGCTGAGAGAGACCACCTGAGAATTTGGATTCAAATGGACTTTTAGGTATGAAACCGAGGAGAGACTGCAATGATGGTGACACCGTTACAAAGCTCCTTGTGTGCTGAAGAGACAAAGCACTAGATTTCCCTGCTGGTCCTTCTGCCGTGTGAGTAGATGCCACTGTTCAGTCTGTGCTGTGTTGCTGCCAGCAGGGAGCAGGCTCTGGACTGATTCTATTCAAATGCTTTTCCTGTATGAGTGTTAGCAGTGAAAGCAACGATGGAGGCACCAATGTAAAGGGGATTGTGTGCTGAACAGGTCCAGCACCAGCTTTCAATCCTTGCTCTTCTCCTGTGGGAGCGGATTCCAAACGTTCGTGCTGTACTCACTGTGCTGCTGGGCAGCTGAGACCACCTGAAAATTTGGATTCAAATGGACTTTTAGGTATGAAACCGAGGAGAGACTGCAATGATGGTGACCCCGTTGCAAAGCTGCTTGTGTGCTGAAGAAGCCCAGCACTAGCTTTCCCTGCTGGTCCTTCTGCTGTGCGAGCAGAATCCACTGTTCATTCTGTGCTGACTGTGTTGCTGCGCAGCAGAGAGCAGGCTCTGGACTGATTCCATTCAAATGCTTTTCCTGTATGAAAGTGAGCAGTGAAAGCAACGATGGAGGCACCAATGTAAAGGGGATTGTGTGCTGAACAGGTCCAGCACCAGCTTTCAATCCTTGCTCTTCTGCAGTGGAGCAGATGCCAAACGTTCGTGCTGTACTCACTGTGCTGCTGGGCAGCTGAGAGAGACCACCTGAGAATTTGGATTCAAATGGACTTTTAGGTATGAAACCGAGGAGAGACTGCAATGATGGTGACCCCATTGCAAAGCTCCTTGTGTGCTGAAGAGACACAGCACTAGCTTTCCCTGCTGGTCCTTCTGCCGTGGGAGCAGATGCCACTGTTCATTCTGTGCTGACTGTGTTCCTGCGCAGCAGAGAGCAGGCTCTGGACTGATTCCATTCAAATGCTTTTCCTGTATGAAAGTGAGCAGTGAAAGCAACGATGGAGGCACCAATGTAAAGGGGACTGTGCGCTGAACAGGTCCAGCACCAGCTTTCAATCCTGGCTCTTCTGATGTGGGAGCAGAGGCCAAACGTTCGTGCTGTACTCACAGTGCTGCTGGGCAGCTGAGAGAGACCACCTGAGAATTTGGATTCAAATGGACTTTTAGGTATGAAACCGAGGAGAGACTGCAATGATGGTGACCCCATTGCAAAGCTCCTTGTGTGCTGAAGAGACACAGCACTAGCTTTCCCTGCTGGTCCTTCTGCCGTGGGAGCAGATGCCACTGTTCATTCTGTGCTGTGTTGCTGCCAGCAGGGAGCAGGCTCTGGACTGATTCTATTCAAATGCTTTTCCTGTATGAGTGTTAGCAGTGAAAGCAACGATGGAGGCACCAATGTAAAGGTGATTGTGTGCTGAACAGGTCCAGCACCAGCTTTCAATCCTGGCTCTTCTACTGTGGGAGCAGATGCCAAACGTTCGTGCTGTACTCACTGTGCTGCTGGGCAGCTGAGAGAGACCACCTGAGAATTTGGATTCAAATGGACTTTTATTTATGAAACCGAGGAGAGACTGCAATGATGGTGACCCCGTTGCAAAGCTCCTTGTGTGCTGAAGAGACACAGCACTAGCTTTCCCTGCTGGTCCTTCTGCTGTGCGAGCAGAATCCACTGTTCATTCTGTGCTGACTGTGTTGCTGCGCAGCAGAGAGCAGGCTCTGGACTGATTCCATTCAAATGCTTTTCCTGTATGAAAGTGAGCAGTGAAAGCAACGATGGAGGCACCAATGTAAAGGTGATTGTGTGCTGAACAGGTCCAGCACCAGCTTTCAATCCTTGCTCTTCTGCTGTGGGTGCAGATGCCAAACGTTCGCGCTGTACTCACTGTGCTGCTGGGCAGCTGAGAGAGACCACCTGAGAATTTGGATTCAAATGGACTTTTAGGTATGAAACCGAGGAGAGACTGCAATGATGGTGACCCCGTTGCAAAGCTCCTTGTGTGCTGAAGAGACACAGCACTAGCTTTCCCTGCTGGTCCTTCTGCCGTGTGAGCAGATGCCACTGTTCATTCTGTGCTGTGTTGCTGCCAGCAGGGAGCAGGCTCTGGACTGATTCTATTCAAATGCTTTTCCTGTATGAGTGTTAGCAGTGAAAGCAACGATGGAGGCACCAATGTAAAGGTGATTGTGTGCTGAACAGGTCCAGCACCAGCTTTCAATCCTTGCTCTCCTGCTGTGGGAGCAGATGCCAAACGTTCGTGCTGTACTCACTGTGCTGCTGGGCAGCTGAGAGAGACCACCTGAGAATTTGGATTCAAATGGACTTTTAGGTATGAAACCGAGGAGAGACTGCAATGATGGTGACCCCGTTGCAAAGCCCCTTGTGTGCTGAAGAAGCCAAGCACTAGCTTTCCCTGCTGGTCCTTCTGCTGTGCGAGCAGAATGCACTGTTCATTCTGTGCTGACTGTGTTGCTGCGCAGCAGAGCAGCCTTTGGACTGATTCCATTCAAATGCTTTTCCTGTATGAAAGTGAGCAGTGAAAGCAACGATGGAGGCACCAATGTAAAGGTGATTGCGTGCTGAACAGGTCCAGCACCAGCTTTCAATCCTTGCTCTTCTGCTGTGGGAGCAGAGGCCAAACGTTCGTGCTGTACTCACTGTGCTGCTGGGCAGCTGAGAGACACCACCTGAGAATTTGGATTCAAATGGACTTTTAGGTATGAAACCGAGGAGAGACTGCAATGATGGTGACCCCGTTGCAAAGCTGCTTGTGTGCTGAAGAAGCAGAGCACTAGCTTTCCCTGCTGGTCCTTCTGCCGTGTGAGCAGATGCCACTGTTCAGTCTGCGCTGACTGTGTTCCTGCGCAGCAGAGAGCAGGCTCTGGACTGATTCCATTAAAATGTTTTTCCTGTATGAAAGTGAGCAGTGAAAGCAACGATGGAGGCACCAATGTAAAGGGGATTGTGTGCTGAACAGGTCCAGCACCAGCTTTCAATCCTGGCTCTTCTGCTCGGGGAGCAGAGGCCAAACGTTCGTGCTGTACTCACTGTGCTGCTGGGCAGCTGAGAGAGACCACCTGAGAATTTGGATTCAAATGGACTTTTAGGTATGAAACCGAGGAGAGACTGCAATGATGGTGACCCCGTTGCAAAGCTGCTTGTGTGCTGAAGAGACACAGCCCTAGCTTTCCCTGCTGGTCCTTCTGCCGTGTGAGCAGATGCCACTGTTCATTCTGTGCTGTGTTGCTGCCAGCTGGGCGCAGGCTCTGGACTGATTCCATTCAAATGCTTTTCCTGTATGAGTGTTAGCAGTGAAAGCAACGACGGAGGCACCAATGTAAAGGGGATTGTGTGCTGAACAGGTCCAGCACCAGCTTTCAATCCTTGCTCTTCTGCTGTGGGGGCAGATGCCAAACGTTCGTGCTGTACTCACTGTGCTGCTGGGCAGCTGAGAGAGACCACCTGAGAATTTGGATTCAAATGGACTTTTAGGTATGAAACCGAGGAGAGACTGCAATGATGGTGACCCCGTTGCAAAGCTCCTTGTGTGCTGACGAGAAACAGCACTAGCTTTCCCTGATGGTCCTTCTGCCGTGTGAGCAGATGCCACTGTTCAATCTGTGCTGTGTTGCTGCCAGCAGGGAGCAGGCTCTGGACTGATTCTATTCAAATGCTTCTCCTGTATGAGTGTTAGCAGTGAAAGCAACGATGGAGGCACCAATGTAAAGGTGATTGTGTGCTGAGCAGGTCCAGCACCAGCTTTCAATCCTTGCTCTTCTGCTGTGGGGGCAGATGCCAAACGTTCGTGCTGTACTCACTGTGCTGCTGGGCAGCTGAGAGAGACCACCTGAGAATTTGGATTCAAATGGACTTTTAGGTATGAAACCGAGGAGAGACTGCAATGATGGTGACCCCGTTGCAAAGCTGCTTGTGTGCTGCAGAAGCCCAGCTCTAGCTTTCCCTGCTGGTCCTTCTGCTGTGCGAGCAGAATCCACTGTTCATTCTGTTCTGACTGTGTTGTTGCGCAGCAGAGAGCAGGCTCTGGACTGATTCCATTCAAATGCTTTTCCTGTATGAAAGTGAGCAGTGAAAGCAACGATGGAGGCACCAATGTAAAGGGGATTGTGTGCTGAACAGGTCCAGCACCAGCTTTCAATCCTTGCTCTTCTGCTGTGGGAGCAGAGGCCAAACGTTCGTGCTGTACTAACTGTGGTGCTGGTCAGCTGAGAGAGACCACCTGAGAATTTGGTTTCAAATGGACTTTTAGGTATGAAACCGAGGAGAGACTGCAATGATGGTGACCCCGTTGCAAAGCTGCTTGTGTGCTGCAGAAGCCCAGCTCTAGCTTTCCCTGCTGGTCCTTCTGCTGTGCGAGCAGAATCCACTGTTCATTCTGTGCTGTGTTGTTGCGCAGCAGAGAGCAGGCTCTGGACTGATTCCATTCAAATGCTTTTCCTGTATGAAAGTGAGCAGTGAAAGCAACGATGGAGGCACCAATGTAAAGGTGATTGTGTGCTGAACAGGTCCAGCACCAGCTTTCAATCCTTGCTCTTCTGCTGTGGGAGCAGATGCCAAACGTTCGTGCTGTACTCACTGTGCTGCTGGGCAGCTGAGACCCCCTGAGAATTTGGATTCAAATGGACTTTTAGGTATGAAACCGAGGAGAGACTGCAATGATGGTGACCCCGTTGCAAAGCTGCTTGTGTGCTGAAGAAGCCCAGCACTAGCTTTCCCTGCTGGTCCTTCTGCTGTGTTAGCAGAATCCACTGTTCATTCTGTGCTGACAGTGTTGCTGCGCAGCAGAGAGCAGCCTCTGGACTGATTCCATTCAAATGCTTTTCCTGTATGAATGTTAGCAGTGAAAGCAACGATGGAGGCACCAATGTAAAGGTGATTGTGTGCTGAACAGGTCCAGAACCAGCTTTCAATCCTGGCTCTTCTGCTGTGGGAGCAGAGGCCAAACGTTCGTGCTGTACTCATTGTGCTGCTGGGCAGCTGAGAGACACCACCTGAGAATTTGGATTCAAATGGACTTTTAGGTATGAAACCGAGGAGAGACTGCAATGATGGTGACCCCGTTGCAAAGCTCCTTGTGTGCTGAAGAGACACAGAACTAGCTTTCCCTGCTGGTCCTTCTGCCGTGTGAGCAGATGCCACTGTTCATTCTGTGCTGTGTTGCTGCCAGCAGGGAGCAGGCTCTGGACTGATTCCATTCAAATGCTTTTCCTGTATGAAAGTGAGCAGTGAAAGCAACGATGGAGGCCCCAATGTAAAGGTGATTGTGTGCTGAACAGGTCCAGCACCAGCTTTCAATCCTTGCTCTTCTGCTGTGGGAGCAGATGCCAAACGTTCGTGCTGTACTCACTGTGCAGCTGGGCAGCTGAGAGAGACCACCTGAGAATTTGGATTCAAATGGACTTTTAGGTATGAAACCGAGGAGAGACTGCAATGATGGTGACACCGTTGCAAAGCTGCTTGTGTGCTGAAGAAGCCCAGCACTCGCTTTCCCTGCTGGTCCTTCTGCTGTGCGAGCAGAATCCACGGTTCATTCTGTGCTGACTGTGTTGCTGCGCAGCAGAGTGCAGGCTCTGGACTGATTCCATTCAAATGCTTTTCCTGTAGGAAAGTGAGCAGTGAAAGCAACGATGGAGGCACCAATGTAAAGGTGATTGTGTGCTGAACAGGTCCAGCACCAGCTTTCAATCCTTGCTCTTCTGCTGTGGGGGCAGATGCCAAACGTTCGTGCTGTACTCACTGTTCTGCTGGGCAGCTGAGAGAGACCACCTGAGAATTTGGATTCAAATGGACTTTTAGGTATGAAACCGAGGAGAGACTGCAATGATGGTGACCCCGTTGCAAAGCTGCTTGTGTGCTGAAGAAGCCCAGCACTAGCTTTCCCTGCTGGTCCTTCTGCTGCGCGAGCAGAATCCACTGTTCATTCTGTGCTGACTGTGTTGCTGCGCAGCAGAGAGCAGGCTCTGGACTGATTCCATTCAAATGCTTTTCCTGTATGAAAGTGAGCAGTGAAAGCAACGATGGAGGCACCAATGTAAAGGGGATTGTGTGCTGAACAGGTCCAGCACCAGCTTTCAATCCTGGCTCTTCTGCTGTGGGAGCAGAGGCCAAACGTTCGTGCTGTACTCACTGTGCTGCTGGGCAGCTGAGAGAGACCACCTGAGAATTTGGATTCAAATGGACTTTAAGGTATGAAACTGAGGAGAGACTGCAATGATGGTGACCCCGTTGCAAAGCTGCTTGTGTGCTGGAGGGACACAGCACTAGCTTTCCCTGCTGGTCCTTCTGCCGTGTGAGCAGATGCCACTGTTCATTCTGTGCTGTGTTGCTGCCAGCAGGAAGCAGGCTCTGGACTGATTCTATTCAAATGCTTTTCCTGTATGAGGGTTAGCAGTGAAAGCAACGATGGAGGCACCAATGTAAAGGTGATTGTGTGCTGAACAGGTCCAGCACCAGCTTTCAATCCTTGCTCTTCTGCTGTGGGAGCAGATGCCAAACGTTCGTGCTGTACTCACTGTGCTGCTGGGCAGCTGAGAGAGACCACCTGAGAATTTGGATTCAAATGGACTTTTAGGTATGAAACCGAGGAGAGACTGCAGTGATGGTGACCCCGTTGCAAAGCTTTTTGTGTGCTGAAGAGACACAGCACTAGCTTTCCCTGCTGGTCCTTCTGCCGTGTGAGCAGATGCCACTGTTCATTCTGTGCTGTGTTGCTGCCAGCAGGGAGCAGGCTCTGGACTGATTCTATTCAAATGCTTTTCCTGTATGAGTGTTAGCAGTGAAAGCAACGATGGAGGCACCAATGTAAAGGTGATTGTGTGCTGAACAGGTCCAGCACCAGCTTTCAATCCTTGCTCTTCTGCTGTGGGAGCAGATGCCAAACGTTCGTGGTGTACTCACTGTGCTGCTGGGCAGCTGAGAGAGACCACCTAAGAATTTGGATTCAAATGGACTTTTAGGTATGAAACCGAGGAGAGACTGCAATGATGGTGACCCCGTTGCAAAGCTCCTTGTGTGCTGAAGAGACACAGCACTAGCTTTCCCTGCTGGTCCTTCTGCCGTGTGAGCAGATGCCACTGTTCATTCTGTGCTGTGTTGCTGCCAGCAGGGAGCAGGCTCTGGACTGATTCTATTCAAATACTTTTCCTGTATGAGTGTTAGCAGTGAAAGCAATGATGGAGGCACCAATGTAAAGGGGATTGTGTGCTGAACAGGTCCAGCACCAGCTTTCAATCCTTGCTCTTCTGCTGTGGGAGCAGATGCCAAAGGTTCGTGCTGTACTCACTGTGCTGCTGGGCAGCTGAGAGAGACCACCTGAGAATTTGGATTCAAATGGACTTTTAGGTATGAAACCGAGGAGAGACTGCAATGATGGTGACACCGTTGCAAAGCTCCTTGTCTGCTGAAGAGACACAGCACTAGCTTTCCCTGATGATCCTTCTGCCGTGTGAGCAGATGCCACTGTTCATTCTGTGCTGACTGTGTTGCTGCGCAGCAGAGAGCAGGTTCTGGACTGATTCCATTCAAATGCTTTTCCTGTATGAAAGTGAGCAGTGAAAGCAACGATGGAGGCACCAATGTAAAGGTGATTGTGTGCTGAACAGGTCCAGCACCAGCTTTCCATCCTTGCTCTTCTGCTGTGGGAGCAGATGCCAAATGTTCGTGCTGTACTCACTGTGCTGCTGGGCAGCTGAGAGAGACCACCTGAGAATTTGGATTCAAATGGACTTTTAGGTATGAAACCGAGGAGAGACTGCAATGATGGTGACCCCATTGCAAAGCTCCTTGTGTGCTGAAGAGACACAGAACTAGCTTTCCCTGCTGGTCCTTCTGCCGTGTGAGCAGATGCCACTGTTCATTCTGTGCTGTGTTGCTGCCAGCAGGGAGCAGGCTCTGGACTGATTCCATTCAAATGCTTTTCCTGTATGCAAGTGAGCAGTGAAAGCAACGATGGAGGCCCCAATGTAAAGGTGATTGTGTGCTGAACAGGTCCAGCACCAGCTTTCAATCCTGGCTCTTCTGCTGTGGGAGCAGAGGCCAAACGTTCGTGCTGTACTCACTGTGCTGCTGGGCAGCTGAGCGAAACCACCTGAGAATTTGGATTCAAATGGACTTTTAGGTATGAAGCCGAGGAGAGACTGCAATGATGGTGACCCCGTTGCAAAGCTTTTTGTGTGCTGAAGAGACACAGCACTAGCTTTCCCTGCTGGTCCTTCTGCCGTGTGAGCAGATGCCACTGTTCATTCTGTGCTGTGTTGCTGCCAGCAGGGAGCTGGCTCTGGACTGATTCTATTCAAATGCTTTTCCTGTATGAGTGTTAGCAGTGAAAGCAACGATGGAGGCACCAATGTAAAGGTGATTGTGTGCTGAACAGGTCCAGCACCAGCTTTCAATCCTTGCTCTTCTGCTGTGGGAGCAGATGCCAAACGTTCGTGCTGTACTCACTGTGCTGCTGGGCAGCTGAGAGACACCACCTGAGAATTTGGATTCAAATGGACTTTTAGGTATGAAACCGAGGAGAGACTGCAATGATGGTGACCCCGTTGCAAAGCTGCTTGTGTGCTGAAGAAGCCCAGCACTCGCTTTCCCTGCTGGTCCTTCTGCTGTGCGAGCAGAATCCACAGTTCATTCTGTGCTGACTGTGTTGCTGCCAGCAGAGAGCAGCCTCTGGACTGATTCCATTCTAATGCTTTTCCTGTATGAAAGTGAGCAGTGAAAGCAACGATGGAGGCACCAATGTAAAGGTGATTGTGTGCTGAACAGGTCCAGCACCAGCTTTCAAGCCTTGCTCTTCTGCTGTGGGGGCAGATGCCAAACGTTCGTGCTGTACTCACTGTGCTGCTGGGCAGCTGAGAGAGACCACCTGAGAATTTGGATTCAAATGGACTTTTAGGTATGAAACCGAGGAGAGACTGCAATGATGGTGACCCCGTTGCAATGCTTCTTGTGTGCTGAAGAAGCCCAGCACTAGCTTTCCCTGCTGGTCCTTCTGCTGTGCGAGCAGAATCCACTGTTCATTCTGTGCTGACTGTGTTGCTGCGCAGCAGAGAGCAGGCTCTGGACTGATTCCATTCAAATGCTTTTCCTGTATGAAAGTGAGCAGTGAAAGCAACGATGGAGGCACCAATGTAAAGGTGATTGTGTGCTGACCATGTCCAGCACCAGCTTTCAATCCTGGCTCTTCTGCAGTGGGAGCAGATGCCAAACGTTCGTGCTGTACTCACTGTGCTGCTGGGCAGCTGAGAGACACCACCTGAGAATTTGGATTCAAAGGGACTTTTAGGTATGAAACCGAGGAGAGACTGCAATGATGGTGACCCCGTTGCAAAGCTGCTTGTGTGCTGAAGAAGCAGAGCACTAGCTTTCCCTGCTGGTCCTTCTGCTGTGCGTGCAGAATCCACTGTTCATTCTGTGCTGTGTTGCTGCCAGCAGGGAACAGGCTCTGGACTGATTCTATTCAAATGCTTTTCCTGTATGAGTGTTAGCAGTGAAAGCAACGACGGAGGCACCAATGTAAAGGGGATTGTGTGCTGAACAGGTCCAGCACCAGCTTTCAATCCTTGCTCTTCTGCTGTGGGAGCAGATGCCAAACGTTCGTGCTGTACTCACTGTGCTGCTGGGCAGCTGAGACCACCTGAGAATTTGGATTCAAATGGACTTTTAGGTATGAAACCGAGGAGAGACTGCAATGATGGTGACCCCGTTGCAAAGCTGCTTGTGTGCTGAAGAAGCCCAGCACTAGCTTTCCCTGCTGGTCCTTCTGCCGTGTGAGCAGATGCCACTGTTCATTCTGTGCTGACTGTGTTCCTGCGGAGCAGGGAGCAGGCTCTGGACTGATGCTATTCAAATGCTTTTCCTGGATGAATGTTAGCAGTGAAAGCAACGATGGAGGCACCAATGTAAAGGTGATTGTGTGCTGAACAGGTGCAGCACCAGCTTTCAATCCTGGCTCTTCTGCTGTGGGAGCAGATGCCAAAGGTTCGTGCTGTACTCACTGTGCTGCTGGGCAGCTGAGAGAGACCACCTGAGAATTTGGATTCAAATGGACTTTTAGGTATGAAACCGAGGAGAGACTGCAATGATGGTGACCCCGTTGAAAAGCTGCTTGAGGGCTGAAGAAGCCCAGCACTAGCTTTCCCTGCTGGTCCTTCTGCTGTGCGAGCAGAATCCACTGTTCATTCTGTGCTGACTGTGTTGCTGCGCAGCAGAGAGCAGGCTCTGGACTGATGCTATTCAAATGCTTTTCCTGTATGAGTGTTAGCAGTGAAAGCAACGATGGAGGCACCAATGTAAAGGTGATTGTGTGCTGAAGAGGTCCAGCACCAGCTTTCAATCCTGGCTCTTCTGCTGTGGGAGCAGATGCCAAAGGTTCGTGCTGTACTCACTGTGCTGCTGGGCAGCTGAGAGACACCACCTGAGAATTTGGATTCAAAGGGACTTTTAGGTATGAAACCGAGGAGAGACTGCAATGATGGTGACCCCGTTGCAAAGCTCCTTGTGTGCTGAAGAGACACAGCACTAGCTTTCCCTGCTGGTCCTTCTGCTGTGCGTGCAGAATCCACTGTTCATTCTGTGCTGACTGTGTTGCTGCCAGCAGAGAGCAGGCTCTGGACTGATTCCATTCAAATGCTTTTCCTGTATGAGTGTTAGCAGTGAAAGCAACGACGGAGGCACCAATGTAAAGGGGATTGTGTGCTGAACAGGTCCAGCACCAGCTTTCAATCCTTGCTCTTCTGGTGTGGGAGCAGATGCCAAACGTTCGTGCTGTACTCACTGTGCTGCTGGGCAGCTGAGACCACCTGAGAATTTGGATTCAAATGGACTTTTAGGTATGAAACCGAGGAGAGACTGCAATGATGGTGACCCCGTTGCAAAGCTGCTTGTGTGCTGAAGAAGCCCAGCACTAGCTTTCCCTGCTGGTCCTTCTGCCGTGTGAGCAGATGCCACTGTTCATTCTGTGCTGACTGTGTTGCTGCGCAGCAGAGAGCAGGCTCTGGACTGATTCCATTCAAATGCTTTTCCTGTATGAAAGTGAGCAGTGAAAAAAACGATGGAGGCACCAATGTAAAGGGGATTGTGTGCTGAACAGGTCCAGCACCAGCTTCCAATCCTGGCTCTTCTGCTGTGGGAGCAGAGGCCAAACGTTCGTGCTGTACTCACTGTGCTGCTGGGCAGCTGAGAGAGACCACCTGAGAATTTGGATTCAAACGGACTTTTAGGTAGGAAACCGAGGAGAGACAGCAATGATGGTGACCCCGTTGCAAAGCTCCTTGTGTGCTGAAGAGACACAGCACTAGCTTTCCCTGCTGGTCCTTCTGCCGTGTGAGCAGATGCCACTGTTCATTCTGTGCTGTGTTGCTGCCAGCAGGGAGCAGGCTCTGGACTGATTCCATTCAAATGCTTTTCCTGTATGAAAGTGAGCAGTGAAAGCAAGGATGGAGGCACCAATGTAAAGGTGATTGTGTGCTGAACAGGTCCAGCACCAGCTTTCAATCCTTGCTCTTCTGCTGTGGGAGCAGATGCCAAACGTTCGTGCTGTACTCACTGTGCTGCTGGGCACCTGAGAGACACCACCTGAGAATTTGGATTCAAATGGACTTTTAGGTATGAAACCGAGGAGAGACTGCAATGATGGTGACCCCGTTGCAAAGCTGCTTGTGTGGTGAAGAAGTAGAGCACTAGCTTTCCCTGCTGGTCCTTCTGCCGTGTGAGCAGATGCTACTGTTCATTCTGTGCTGACTGTGTTCCTGCGCAGCAGAGAGCAGGCTCTGGACTGATTCCATTCAAATGCTTTTCCTGTATGAAAGTGAGCAGTGAAAGCAACGATGGAGGCACCAATGTAAAGGGGATTGTGTGCTGAACAGGTCCAGCACCAGCTTTCAATCCTGGCTCTTCTGCTGTGGGAGCAGAGGCCAAACGTTCATGCTGTACTCACTGTGCTGCTGGGCAGCTGAGAGAGACCAACTGAGAATTTGGATTCAAATGGACTTTTAGGTATGAAACCGAGGAGAGACTGCAATGATGGTGACCCCGTTGCAAAGCTGCTTGTGTGCTGAAGAAGCCCAGCACTAGCTTTCCCTGCTGGTCCTTCTGCTGTGCGAGCAGAATCCACTGTTCATTCTGTGCTGACTGTGTTGCTGCGCAGCAGAGAGCAGGCTCTGGACTGATTCCATTCAAATGCTTCTCCTGTATGAAAGTGAGCAGTGAAAGCAACGATGGAGGCACCAATGTAAAGGTGATTGTGTGCTGAACAGGTCCAGCACCAGCTTTCAATCCTTGCTCTTCTGCTGTGGGGGCAGATGCCAAACGTTCGTGCTGTACTCACTGTGCTCCTGGGCAGCTGAGAGACACCACCTGAGAATTTGGATTCAAATGGACTTTTAGGTATGAAACCGAGGAGAGACTGCAATGATGGTGACCCCGTTGCAAAGCTGCTTGTGTGCTGAAGAAGCCCAGCACTATCTTTCCCTGCTGGTCCTTCTGCCGTGTGAGCAGATGCCACTGTTCATTCTGTGCTGTGTTGCTGCCAGCAGGGAGCAGGCTCTGGACTGATTCCATTCAAATGCTTTTCCTGTATGAAAGTGAGCAGTGAAAGCAACGATGGAGGCACCAATGTAAAGGGGATTGTGTGCTGAACAGGTCCAGCACCAGCTTTCAATCCTGGCTCTTCTGCTGTGGGAGCAGATGCCAAACGTTCGTGCTGTACTCAATGTGCTGCTGGGCAGCTGAGAGAGACCACCTGAGAATTTGGATTCAAATGGACTTTTAGGTATGAAACCGAGGAGAGACTGCAATGATGGTGACCCCGTTGCAAAGCTCCTTGTGTGCTGAAGAGACACAGCACTAGCTTTCCCTGCTGGTCCTTCTGCCGTGTGAGCAGATGCCACTGTTCATTCTGTGCTGTGTTGCTGCCAGCAGGGAGCAGGCTCTGGACTGATTCCATTCAAATGCTTTTCCTGTATGAGTGTTAGCAGTGAAAGCAACGATGGAGGCACAATGTAAAGGTGATTGTGTGCTGAACAGGTCCAGCACAACTTTCAATCCTTGCTCTTCTTCTGTGGGAGCAGATGCCAAAAGTTCGTGCTGTACTCACTGTGCTGCTGGGTAGCTGAGACCACCTGAGAATTTGGATTCAAATGGACTTTTAGGTATGAAACCGAGGAGAGACTGCAATGATGGTGACCCCGTTGCGAAGCTGCTTGTGTGCTGAAGAAGCCCAGCACTATCTTTCCCTGCTGGTCCTTCTGCCGTGTGAGCAGATGCCACTGTTCATTCTGTGCTGACTGTGTTCCTGCGCAGCAGAGAGCAGGCTCTGGACTGATTCTATTCAAATGCTTTTCCTGTATGAAAGTGAGCAGTGAAAGCAACGATGGAGGCACCAATGTAAAGGGGATTGTGTGCTGAACAGGTCCAGCACCAGCTTTCAATCCTGGCTCTTCTGCTGTGGGAGCAGAGGCCAAACGTTCGTGCTGTACTCACTGTGCTGCTGGGCAGCTGAGAGAAACCACCTGAGAATTTGGATTCAAATGGACTTTTAGGTATGAAACCGAGGAGAGACAGCAATGATGGTGACCCCGTTGCAAAGCTGCTTGTGTGCTGAAGAGACACAGCACTAGCTTTCCCTGCTGGTCCTTCTGCTGTGTTAGCAGAGTCCACTGTTCATTCTGTGCTGACTGTGTTGCTGCGCAGCAGAGAGCAGGCTCTGGACTGATTCCATTCAAATGCTTTTCCTGTATGAGTGTTAGCAGTGAAAGCAACGATGGAGGCACCAATGTAAAGGTGATTGTGCGCTGAACAGGTCCAGCACCAGCTTTCAATCCTGGCTCTTCTGCTGTGGGAGCAGATGCAAAAGGTTCGTGCTGTACTCACTGTGCTGCTGGGTAGCTGAGAGAGACCACCTGAGAATTTGGATTCAAATGGACTTTTAGGTATGAAACCGAGGAGAGACTGCAATGATGGTGACCCCGTTGCAAAGCTGCTTGTGTGCTGAAGAAGCCCAGCACTATCTTTCCCTGCTGGTCCTTTTGCCGTGTGAGCAGATGCCACTGTTCATTCTGTGCTGTGTTGCTGCCAGCAGGGAGCAGGCTCTGGACTGATTCCATTCAAATGCTTTTCCGGTATGAAAGTGAGCAGTGAAAGCAACGATGGAGGCACCAATGTAAAGGGGATTGTGTGCTGAACAGGTCCAGCACAAGCTTCCAATCCTGGCTCTTCTGCTGTGGGAGCAGAAGCCAAACTTTCGTGCTGTACTCACTGTGCTGCTGGGCAGCTGAGAGAGACCACCTGAGAATTTGGATTCAAATGGACTTTTAGGTATGAAACCGAGGAGAGACTGCAATGATGGTGACCCCGTTGCAAAGCTGCTTGTGTGCTGAAGAAGCCCAGCACTAGCTTTCCCTGCTGGTCCTTCTGCTGTGTTAGCAGAATCCACTGTTCATTCTGTGCTGACTGTGTTGCTGCGCAGCAGAGAGCAGGCTCTGGACTGATTCCATTCAAATGCTTTTCCGGTATGAAAGTGAGCAGTGAAAGCAACGATGGGGGCACCAATGTAAAGGGGATTGTGTGCTGAACAGGTCCAGCACCAGCTTCCAATCCTGGCTCTTCTGCTGTGGGAGCAGAGGCCAAACTTTCGTGCTGTACTCACTGTGCTGCTGGGCAGCTGAGAGAGACCACCTGAGAATTTGGATTCAAATGGACTTTTAGGTATGAAACCGAGGAGAGACTGCAATGATGGTGACCCCGTTGCAAAGCTGCTTGTGTGCTGAAGAAGCCCAGCACTAGCTTTCCCGGCTGGTCCTTCTGCTGTGTTAGCAGAATCCACTGTTCATTCTGTGCTGACTGTGTTGCTGCGCAGCAGAGAGCAGCCTCTGGACTGATTCCATTCAAATGCTTTTCCTGTATGAAAGTGAGCAGTGAAAGCAACGATGGAGGCACCAATGTAAAGGGGATTGTGTGCTGAACAGGTCCAGCACCAGCTTTCAATCCTGGCTCTTCTGCTGTGGGAGCAGAGGCCAAACGTTCGTGCTGTACTCACTGTGCTGCTGGGCAGCTGAGAGAGACCACCTGAGAATTTGGATTCAAATGGACTTTTAGGTATGAAACCGAGGAGAGACTGCAGTGATGGTGACCCCGTTGCAAAGCTCCTTGTGTGCTGAAGAGACACAGCACTAGCTTTCCCTGCTGGTCCTTCTGCTGTGCGAGCAGATGCCACTGTTCATTCTGTGCTGTGTTGCTGCCAGCAGGGAGCAGGCTCTGGACTGATTCCATTCAAATGCTTTTCCTGTATGAGTGTTAGCAGTGAAAGCAACGATGGAGGCACAATGTAAAGGTGATTGTGTGCTGAACAGGTCCAGCACCAGCTTTCAATCCTTGCTCTTCTGCAGTGGGAGCAGAGGCCAAACGTTCGTGCTGTACTCACTGTGCTGCTGGGCAGCTGAGACCACCTGAGAATTTGGATTCAAATGGACTTTTAGGTATGAAACCGAGGAGAGACTGCAATGATGGTGACCCCGTTGCAAAGCTGCTTGTGTGCTGAAGAAGCACAGCACTAGCTTTCCCTGCTGGTCCTTCTGCCGTGTGAGCAGATGCCACTGTTCATTCTGTGCTGACTGTGTTCCTGCGCAGCAGAGAGCAGGCTCTGGACTGATTCCATTCAAATGCTTTTCCTGTATGAAAGTGAGCAGTGAAAGCAACGCTGGAGGCACCAATGTAAAGGGGATTGTGTGCTGAACAGGTCCAGCACCAGGTTTCAATCCTTGCTCTTCTGCTGTGGGAGCAGAGGCCAAACGTTCGTGCTGTACTCACTGTGCTGCTGGGCAGCTGAGAGAGACCACCTGAGAATTTGGATTCAAATGGACTTTTAGGTATGAAACCGAGGAGAGACTGCAATGATGGTGACCCCGTTGCAAAGCTGCTTGTGTGCTGAAGAGACACAGCCCTAGCTTTCCCTGCTGGTCCTTCTGTTGTGCGAGCAGAGTCCACTATTCATTCTGTGCTGACTGTGTTGCTGCGCAGCAGAGAGCAGGCTCTGGACTGATTCTATTCAAATGCTTTTCCTGTATGAGTGTTAGCAGTGAAAGCAACGATGGAGGCACCAATGTAAAGGTGATTCTGCGCTGAACAGGTCCAGCACCAGCTTTCAATCCTGGCTCTTCTGCTGTGGGAGCAGATGCAAAAGGTTCGTGCTGTACTCACTGTGCTGCTGGGCAGCTGAGAGAGACCACATGAGAATTTGGATTCAAATGGACTTTTAGGTATGAAACCGAGGAGAGACTGCAATGATGGTGACCCCGTTGCAAAGCTGCTTGTGTGCTGAAGAAGCCCAGCACTATCTTTCCCTGCTGGTCCTTCTGCCGTGTGAGCAGATGCCACTGTTCATTCTGTGCTGTGTTGCTGCCAGCAGAGAGCAGGCTCTGGACTGATTCCATTCAAATGCTTTTCCTGTATGAAAGTGAGCAGTGAAAGCAACGATGGAGGCACCAATGTAAAGGGGATTGTGTGCTGAACAGGTCCAGCACCAGCTTTCAATCCTTGCTCTTCTGCTGTGGGAGCAGAGGCCAAACTTTCGTGCTGTACTCACTGTGCTGCTGGGCAGCTGAGAGAGACCACCTGAGAATTTGGATTCAAATGGACTTTTAGGTATGAAACCGAGGAGAGACTGCAATGATGGTGACCCCGTTGCAAAGCTGCTTGTGTGCTGAAGAAGCCCAGCACTAGCTTTCCCTGCTGGTCCTTCTGCTGTGTTAGCAGAATCCACTGTTCATTCTGTGCTGACTGTGTTGCTGCGCAGCAGAGAGCAGGCTCTGGACTGATTCCATTCAAATGCTTTTCCTGTATGAAAGTGAGCAGTGAAAGCAACGATGGAGGCACCAGTGTAAAGGGGATTGTGTGCTGAACAGGTCCAGCACCAGCTTTCAATCCTGACTCTTCTGCTGTGGGAGCAGAGGCCAAACGTTCTTGCTGTACTAACTGTGCTGCTGGGCAGCTGAGAGACACCACCTGAGAATTTTGATTCAAATGGACTTTTAGGTATGAAACCGAGGAGAGACTGCAATGATGGTGACCCCGTTGCAAAGCTGCTTGTGTGCTGAAGAAGCAGAGCACTAGCTTTCCCTGGTGGTCCTTCTGCTGTGCGAGAAGAATCCACTGTTCATTCTGTGCTGACTGTGTTGCTGCGCAGCAGAGAGCAGGCTCTGGACTGATTCCATTCAAATGCTTTTCCTGTATGAAAGTGAGCAGTGAAAGCAACGATGGAGGCACCAATGTAAAGGGGATTGTGTGCTGAACAGGTCCAGCACCAGCTTTCAATCCTGGCTCTTCTGCTGTGGGAGCAGATGCCAAACGTTCGTGCTGTACTCACTGTGCTGCTGGGCAGCTGAGACCACCTGAGAATTTGGATTCAAATGGACTTTTAGGTATGAAACCGAGGAGAGACTGCAATGATGGTGACCCCGTTGCAAAGCTGCTTGTGTGCTGAAGAAGCCCAGCACTAGCTTTCCCTGCTGGTCCTTCTGCCGTGTGAAGAGATGCCACTGTTCATTCTGTGCTGACTGTGTTGCTGCGCAGCAGAGAGCAGGCTCTGGACTGATTCCATTCAAATGCTTTTCCTGTAGGAAAGTGACCAGTGAAAGCAACGATGGAGGCACCAATGTAAAGGTGATTGTGTGCTGAACAGGTCCAGCACAAGCTTTCAATCCTGGCTCTTCTGCTGTGGGAGCAGAGGCCAAACGTTCGTGCTGTACTAACTGTGCTGCTGGGCAGCTGAGAGACACCACCTGAGAATTTGTATTCAAATGGACTTTTAGGTATGAAACCGAGGAGAGACTGCAATGATGGTGACCCCGTTGCAAAGCTGCTTGTGTGCTGAAGAAACAGAGCACTAGCTTTCCCTGCTGGTCCTTCTGCCGTGTGAGCAGATGCCACTGTTCATTCTGTGCTGATTGTGTTGCTGCGCAGCAGAGAGCAGCCTCTGGACTGATTCCATTCAAATGCTTTTCCTTATGAAAGTGAGCAGTGAAAGCAACGATGGAGGCACCAATGTAAAGGGGATTGTGTGCTGAACAGGTCCAGCACCAGCTTTCAATCCTGGCTCTTCTGCTGTGGGAGCAGAGGCCAAACGTTCGTGCTGTACTCACTGTGCTGCTGGGCAGCAGAGAGAGACCACCTGAGAATTTGGATTCAAATGGACTTTTAGGTATGAAACCGAGGAGAGACTGCAATGATGGTGACCCCGTTGCAAAGCTGCTTGTGTGCTGAAGAGACACAGCACTAGCTTTCCCTTCTGGTCCTTCTGCCGTGTGAGCAGATGCCACTGTTCATTCTGTGATGTGTTGCTGCCAGCAGAGAGCAGGCTCTGGACTGATTCCATTCAAATGCTTTTCCTGTATGAGTGTTAGCAGTGAAAGCAACGATGGAGGCACCAATGTAAAGGTGGTTGTGTGCTGAACAGGTCCAGCACCAGCTTTCAATCCTTGCTCTTCTGCTGTGGGAGCAGATGCCAAACGTTCGTGCTGTACTCACTGTGCTGCTGGGCAGCTGAGACCACCTAAGAATTTGGATTCAAATGGACCTTTAGGTATGAAACCGAGGAGAGACTGCAATGATGGTGACCCCGTTGCAAAGCTGCCCGTGTGCTGAAGAGGCAGAGCACTAGCTTTCCCTGCTGGTCCTTCGGACGTGTGAGCAGATGCCACTGTTCATTCTGTGCTGACTGTGTTGCTGCGCAGCAGAGAGCAGGCTCTGGACTGATTCCATTCAAATGCTTTCCATGTATGAAAGTGAGCAGTGAAAGCAACGATGGAGGCACCAATGTAAAGGGGATTGTGTGCTGAACAGGTCCAGCACCAGCTTTCAATCCTTGCTCTTCTGCTGTGGGAGCAGATGCCAAACGTTCGTGCTGTACTCACTGTGCTGCTGGGCAGCTGAGAGGGACCACCTGAGAATTTGGATTCAAATGGACTTTTAGGTATGAAACCGAGGAGAGACTGCAATGATGGTGACCCCGTTGCAAAGCTGCTTGTGTGCTGAAGTGGCCCAGCACTAGCTTTCCCTGCTGGTCCTTCTGCCGTATGAGCAGATGCCACTGTTCATTCTGTGCTGTGTTGCTGCCAGCAGGGATCAGGCTCTGGACTGATTCCATTCAAATGCTTTTCCTGTATGAAAGTGAGCAGTGAAAGCAACGATGGAGGCACCAATGTAAAGGTGATTGTGTGCTGAACAGGTCCAGCACCAGCTTTCAATCCTGGCTCTTCTGCTGTGGGAGCAGATGCCAAACATTCGTGCTGTACTCACTGTGCTGCTGGGCACCTGAGAGAGACCACCTGAGAATTTGGATTCAAATGGACTTTTAGGTATGAAACCGAGGAGAGACTGCAATGATGGTGACCCCGTTGTAAAGCTGCTTGTGTGCTGAAGAAGCCCAGCACTAGCTTTCCCAGATGATCCTTCTCCCGTGTGAGCAGATGCCACTGTTCATTCTGTGCTGACTGTGTTGCTGCGCAGCAGAGAGCAGGCTCTGGACTGATTCCATTCAAATGCTTTTCCTGTATGAAAGTGAGCAGTGAAAGCAACGATGGAGGCACCAATGTAAAGGGGATTGTGTGCTGAACAGGTCCAGCACCAGCTTTCAATCCTGGCTCTTCTGCTGTGGGAGCAGAGGCCAAACGTTCTTGCTGTACTAACTGTGCTGCTGGGCAGCTGTGAGACACCACCTGAGAATTTGGATTCAAATGGACTTTTAGGTATGAAACCGAGGAGAGACTGCAATGATGGTGACCCCGTTGCAAAGCTACTTGTGTGCTGAAGAAGCCCAGCACTAGCTTTCCCTGCTGGTCCTTCTGCTGTGCGAGCAGAATCCACTGTTCATTCTGTGCTGACTGTGTTGCTGCGCAGCAGAGAGCAGGCTCTGGACTGATTCCATTCAAATGCTTTTCCTGTATGAAAGTGGGCACTGAAAGCAACGATGGAGGCACCAATGTAAAGGTGATTGTGTGCTGAACAGGTCCAGCACCAGCTTTCAATCCTGGCTCTTCTGCTGTGGGAGCAGGGGCCAAACATTCGTGCTGTACTCACTGTGCTGCTGGGCAGCTGAGAGACACCACCTGAGAATTTGGATTCAAATGGACTTTTAGGTATGAAACCGAGGAGAGACTGCAATGATGGTGACACCGTTGCAAAGCTGCTTGTGTGCTGAAGAGGCCCAGCACTAGCTTTCCCTGCTGGTCCTTCAGCTGTGGGAGCAGATGCCACTGTTCATTCTGTGCTGATTGTGTTGCTGCGCAGCAGAGAGCAGGCTCTGGACTGATTCCATTCAAATGCTTTTCCTGGATGAATGTTAGCAGTGAAAGCAACGATGGAGGCACCAATGTAAAGGTGATTGTGTGCTGAACAGGTCCAGCACGAGCTTTCAATCCTGGCTCTTCTGCTGTGGGAGTAGAGGCCAAACATTCGTGCTGTACTCACTGTGCTGCTGGGCAGCTGAGAGAGACCACCTGAGAATTTGGATTCAAATGGACTTTTAGGTATGAAACCGAGGAGAGACTGCAATGATGGTGACACCGTTGCAGAGCTGGTTGTGTGCTGAAGAGGCCCAGCACTAGATTTCCCTGCTGGTCCTTCTGCTATGGGAGCAGATGCCACTGTTCATTCTGTGCTGATTGTGTTTCTGTGCAGCAGAGAGAAGGCTCTGGACTGATTCCATTCAAATGCTTTTCCTGGATGAATGTTAGGAGTGAAAGCAACGATGGAGGCACCAATGTAAAGGTGATTGTGTGCTGAACAGGTCCAGCACCAGCTTTCAATCCTTGCTCTTCTGCTGTGGGAGCAGATGCCAAACGTTCGTGCTGTACTCACTGTGCTGCTGGGCAGCTGAGACCACCTGAGAATTTGGATTCAAATGGACTTTTAGGTATGAAACCGAGGAGAGACTGCAATGATGGTGACCCCGTTGCAAAGCTGCTTGTGTGCTGAAGAAGCCCAGCACTAGCTTTCCCTGCTGGTCCTTCTGCTGTGTTAGCAGAGTCCACTGTTCATTCTGTGCTGACTGTGTTGCTGCGCAGCAGGGAGCAGGCTCTGGACTGATTCCATTCAAATGCTTTTCCTGTATGAAAGTGAGCAGTGAAAGCAACGCTGGAGGCACCAATGTAAAGGTGATTGTGTGCTGAACAGGTCCAGCACCAGCTTTCAATCCTTGCTCTTCTGCTGTGGGAGCAGATGCCAAACGTTCATGCTGTACTCACTGTGCTGCTGGGCAGCTGAGAGAGACCACCTGAGAATTTGGATTCAAATGGACTTTTAGGTATGAAACCGAGGAGAGACTGCAATGATGGTGACCCCGTTGCAAAGCTGCTTGTGTGCTGAAGAAGCCCAGCACTAGCTTTCCCTGATGATCCTTCTGCTGTGCGAGCAGAATCCACTGTTCATTCTGTGCTGACTGTGTTGCTGCGCAGCAGAGAGCAGGCTCTGGACTGATTCCATTCAAATGCTTTTCCTGTATGAAAGTGAGCAGTGAAAGCAACGATGGAGGCACCAATGTAAAGGGGATTGTGTGCTGAACAGGTCCAGCACCAGCTTTCAATCCTTGATCTTCTGCTGGGGGAGCAGATGGCAAACGTTCGTGCTGTACTCACAGTACTGCTGGGCAGCTGAGAGAGACCACCTGAGAATTTGTATTCAAATGGACTTTTAGATATGAAACCGCATAGAGACAGCAATGATGGTGACCCCGTTGCAAAGCCGCTTGTGTGCTGAAGAGACACAGCACTAGCTTTCCCTGCTGGTCCTTCTGCCGTGTGAGCAAATGCCACTGTTCAGTCTGTGCTGACTGTGTTCCTGTACAGAAGAGAGCAGGCTCTGGACTGATTCCATTCAAATGTTTTTCCTGTATGAAAGTGAGCAGTGAAAGCAACGATGGAGGCACCAATGTAAAGGTGATTGTGTGCTGAACAGGTCCAGCACCAGCTTTCAATCCTTGCTCTTCTGCTGTGGGAGCAGATGCCAAACGTTCGTGCTGTACTCACTGTGCTGCTGGGCAGCTGAGAGACACCACCTGAGAATTTGGATTCAAATGGACTTTTAGGTATGAAACCGAGGAGAGACTGCAATGATGGTGACCCCGTTGCAAAGCTCCTTGTGTGCTGAAGAGACACAGCACTAGCTTTCCCTGCTGGTCCTTCTGCCGTGTCAGCAGATGCCACTGTTCATTCTGTGCTGACTGTGTTGCTGCGCAGCAGAGAGCAGGCTCTGGACTGATTCCATTCAAATGCTTTTCCTGTATGAAAGTGAGCAGTGAAAGCAACGATGGAGGCACCAATGTAAAGGTGATTGTGTGCTGAACAGGTCCAGCACCAGCTTTCAATCCTGGCTCTTCTGCTGTGGGAGCAGATGCCAAACGTTCGTGCTGTACTCACTGTGCTGCTGGGCAGCTGAGAGAGACCACCTGAGAATTTGGATTCAAATGGACTTTTAGGTATGAAACCGAGGAGAGACTGCAATGATGGTGACCCCGTTGCAAAGCTCCTTGTGTGCTGAAGAGACACAGCACTAGCTTTCCCTGCTGGTCCTTCTGCCGTGTGAGCAGATGCCACTGTTCATTCTGTGCTGTGTTGCTGCCAGCAGGGAGCAGGCTCTGGACTGATTCCATTCAAATGCTTTTCCTGTATGAAAGTGAGCAGTGAAAGCAACGATAGAGGCACCAATGTAAAGGTGATTGTGTGCTGAACAGGTCCAGCACCAGCTTTCAATCCTTGCTCTTCTGCTGTGGGAGCAGAGGCCAAACGTTCGTGCTGTACTCACTGTGCTGCTGGGCAGCTGAGAGAGACCACCTGAGAATTTGGATTCAAATGGACTTTTAGGTATGAAACCGAGGAGAGACTGCAATGATGGTGACCCCGTTGCAAAGCTGCTTGTGTGCTGAAGAAGCCCAGCACTAGCTTTCCCTGCTGGTCCTTCTGCTGTGCGAGCAGAATCCACTGTTCATTCTGTGCTGACTGTGTTGCTGCGCAGCAGAGAGCAGGCTCTGGACTGATTCCATTCAAATGCTTTTCCTGTATGAAAGTGAGCAGTGAAAGCAACGATGGAGGCACCAATGTAAAGGGGATTGTGTGCTGAACAGGTCCAGCACCAGCTTTCAATCCTTGCTCTTCTGCAGTGGAGCAGATGCCAAACGTTCGTGCTGTACTCACTGTGCTGCTGGGCAGCTGAGAGACACCACCTGAGAATTTGGATTCAAATGGACTTTTAGGTATGAAACCGAGGAGAGACTGCAATGATGGTGACCCCGTTGCAAAGCTGCTTGTGTGCTGAAGAAGCCCAGCACTAGCTTTCCCTGCTGGTCCTTCTGCTGTGCGAGCAGAATCCACTGTTCATTCTGTGCTGACTGTGTTCCTGCGCAGCAGAGAGCAGGCTCTGGACTGATTCCATTCAAATGCTTTTCCTGTATGAAAGTGAGCAGTGAAAGCAACGATGGAGGCACCAATGTAAAGGTGATTGTGTGCTGAACAGGTCCAGCACCAGCTTTCAATCCTGGCTCTTCTGCTGTGGGAGCAGATGCCAAACGTTCGTGCTGTACTCACTGTGCTGCTGGGCAGCTGAGAGAGACCACCTGAGAATTTGGATTCAAATGGACTTTTAGGTATGAAACCGAGGAGAGACTGCAATGATGGTGACCCCGTTACAAAGCTCCTTGTGTGCTGAAGAGACACAGCACTAGATTTCCCTGCTGGTCCTTCTGCCGTGTGAGCAGATGCCAATGTTCAGTCTGTGCTGTGTTGCTGCCAGCAGGGAGCAGGCTCTGGACTGATTCTATTCAAATGCTTTTCCTGTATGAGTGTTAGCAGTGAAAGCAACGATGGAGGCACCAATGTAAAGGGGATTGTGTGCTGAACAGGTCCAGCACCAGCTTTCAATCCTTGCTCTTCTGCTGTGGGAGCGGATTCCAAACGTTCGTGCTGTACTCACTGTGCTGCTGGGCAGCTGAGACCACCTGAAAATTTGGATTCAAATGGACTTTTAGGTATGAAACCGAGGAGAGACTGCAATGATGGTGACCCCGTTGCAAAGCTGCTTGTGTGCTGAAGAAGCCCAGCACTAGCTTTCCCTGCTGGTCCTTCTGCTGTGCGAGCAGAATCCACTGTTCATTCTGTGCTGACTGTGTTGCTGCGCAGCAGAGAGCAGGCTCTGGACTGATTCCATTCAAATGCTTTTCCTGTAGAAAAGTGAGCAGTGAAAGCAACGATGGAGGCACCAATGTAAAGGGGATTGTGTGCTGAACAGGTCCAGCACCAGCTTTCAATCCTTGCTCTTCTGCAGTGGAGCAGATGCCAAACGTTCGTGCTGTACTCACTGTGCTGCTGGGCAGCTGAGAGAGACCACCTGAGAATTTGGATTCAAATGGACTTTTAGGTATGAAACCGAGGAGAGACTGCAATGATGGTGACCCCGTTGCAAAGCTGCTTGTGTGCTGAAGAAGCCCAGCACTAGCTTTCCCTGCTGGTCCTTCTGCTGTGCGAGCAGAATCCACTGTTCATTCTGTGCTGACTGTGTTCCTGCGCAGCAGAGAGCAGGCTCTGGACTGATTCCATTCAAATGCTTTTCCTGTATGAAAGTGAGCAGTGAAAGCAACGATGGAGGCACCAATGTAAAGGTGATTGTGTGCTGAACAGGTCCAGCACCAGCTTTCAATCCTGGCTCTTCTGCTGTGGGAGCAGATGCCAAACGTTCGTGCTGTACTCACTGTGGTGCTGGGCAGCTGAGAGAGACCACCTGAGAATTTGGATTCAAATGGACTTTTAGGTATGAAACTGAGGAGAGACTGCAATGATGGTGACCCCGTTACAAAGCTCCTTGTGTGCTGAAGAGACACAGCACTAGATTTCCCTGCTGGTCCTTCTGCCGTGTGAGCAGATGCCACTGTTCAGTCTGTGCTGTGTTGCTGCCAGCAGGGAGCAGGCTCTGGACTGATTCTATTCAAATGCTTTTCCTGTATGAGTGTTAGCAGTGAAAGCAACGATGGAGGCACCAATGTAAAGGTGATTGTGTGCTGAACAGGTCCAGCACCAGCTTTCAATCCTTGCTCTTCTGCTGTGGGAGCGGATTCCAAACGTTCGTGCTGTACTCACTGTGCTGCTGGGCAGCTGAGACCACCTGAAAATTTGGATTCAAATGGACTTTTAGGTATGAAACCGAGGAGAGACTGCAATGATGGTGACCCCGTTGCAAAGCTGCTTGTGTGCTGATAAAGCCCAGCACTAGCTTTCCCTGCTGGTCCTTCTACTGTGCGAGCAGAATCCACTGTTCATTCTGTGCTGACTGTGTTGCTGCGCAGCAGAGAGCAGTCTCTGGACTGATTCCATTCAAATGCTTTTCCTGTATGAAAGTGAGCAGTGAAAGCAACGATGGAGGCACCAATGTAAAGGTGATTGTGGGCTGAACAGGTCCAGCACCAGCTTTCAATCCTTGCTCTTCTGCTGTGGGAGCAGATGCCAAACGTTCGTGCTGTACTCACTGTGCTGCTGGGCAGCTGAGAGACACCACCTGAGAATTTGTATTCAAATGGACTTTTAGGTATGAAATCGTATAGAGACTTCAATGATGGCGCCCCGTTGCAATGCTGCTTGTGTGCTGAAGAAGCAGAGCACTAGCTTTCCCTGCTGGTCCTTCTGCCTTGTGAGCAGATGCCACTGTTCATTCTGTGCTGACTGTGTTCCTGCGCAGCAGAGAGCAGGCTCTGGACTGATTCCATTCAAATGCTTTTCCTGTATGAAAGTGAGCAGTGAAAGCAACGATGGAGGCACCAATGTAAAGGGGATTGTGTGCTGAACAGGTCCAGCACCAGCTTTCAATCCTTGCTCTTCTGCAGTGGAGCAGATGCCAAACGTTCGTGCTGTACTCACTGTGCTGCTGGGCAGCTGAGAGACACCACCTGAGAATTTGGATTCAAATGGACTTTTAGGTATGAAACCGAGGAGAGACTGCAATGATGGTGACCCCGTTGCAAAGCTGCTTGTGTGCTGAAGAAGCCCAGCACTAGCTTTCCCTGCTGGTCCTTCTGCTGTGCGAGCAGAATCCACTGTTCATTCTGTGCTGACTGTGTTCCTGCGCAGCAGAGAGCAGGCTCTGGACTGATTCCATTCAAATGCTTTTCCTGTATGAAAGTGAGCAGTGAAAGCAACGATGGAGGCACCAATGTAAAGGTGATTGTGTGCTGAACAGGTCCAGCACCAGCTTTCAATCCTGGCTCTTCTGCTGTGGGAGCAGATGCCAAACGTTCGTGCTGTACTCACTGTGCTGCTGGGCAGCTGAGAGAGACCACCTGAGAATTTGGATTCAAATGGACTTTTAGGTATGAAACCGAGGAGAGACTGCAATGATGGTGACCCCGTTACAAAGCTCCTTGTGTGCTGAAGAGACACAGCACTAGATTTCCCTGCTGGTCCTTCTGCCGTGTGAGCAGATGCCACTGTTCAGTCTGTGCTGTGTTGCTGCCAGCAGGGAGCAGGCTCTGGACTGATTCTATTCAAATGCTTTTCCTGTATGAGTGTTAGCAGTGAAAGCAACGATGGAGGCACCAATGTAAAGGGGATTGTGTGCTGAACAGGTCCAGCACCAGCTTTCAATCCTTGCTCTTCTGCTGTGGGAGCGGATTCCAAACGTTCGTGCTGTACTCACTGTGCTGCTGGGCAGCTGAGACCACCTGAAAATTTGGATTCAAATGGACTTTTAGGTATGAAACCGAGGAGAGACTGCAATGATGGTGACCCCGTTGCAAAGCTGCTTGTGTGCTGAAGAAGCCCAGCACTAGCTTTCCCTGCTGGTCCTTCTGCTGTGCGAGCAGAATCCACTGTTCATTCTGTGCTGACTGTGTTGCTGCGCAGCAGAGAGCAGGCTCTGGACTGATTCCATTCAAATGCTTTTCCTGTAGAAAAGTGAGCAGTGAAAGCAACGATGGAGGCACCAATGTAAAGGGGATTGTGTGCTGAACAGGTCCAGCACCAGCTTTCAATCCTGGCTCTTCTGCTGTGGGAGCAGATGCCAAACGTTCGTGCTGTACTCACTGTGCTGCTGGGCAGCTGAGAGACACCACCTGAGAATTTGGATTCAAATGGACTTTTAGGTATGAAACTGAGGAGAGACTGCAATGATGGTGACCCCGTTACAAAGCTCCTTGTGTGCTGAAGAGACACAGCACTAGATTTCCCTGCTGGTCCTTCTGCCGTGTGAGCAGATGCCACTGTTCAGTCTGTGCTGTGTTGCTGCCAGCAGGGAGCAGGCTCTGGACTGATTCTATTCAAATGCTTTTCCTGTATGAGTGTTAGCAGTGAAAGCAACGATGGAGGCACCAATGTAAAGGGGATTCTGTGCTGAACAGGTCCAGCACCAGCTTTCAATCCTTGCTCTTCTGCTGTGGGAGCGGATTCCAAACGTTCGTGCTGTACTCACTGTGCTGCTGGGCAGCTGAGACCACCTGAAAATTTGGATTCAAATGGACTTTTAGGTATGAAACCGAGGAGAGACTGCAATGATGGTGACCCCGTTGCAAAGCTGCTTGTGTGCTGATAAAGCCCAGCACTAGCTTTCCCTGCTGGTCCTTCTACTGTGCGAGCAGAATCCACTGTTCATTCTGTGCTGACTGTGTTGCTGCGCAGCAGAGAGCAGGCTCTGGACTGATTCCATTCAAATGCTTTTCCTGTATGAAAGTGAGCAGTGAAAGCAACGATGGAGGCACCAATGTAAAGGTGATTGTGGGCTGAACAGGTCCAGCACCAGCTTTCAATCCTTGCTCTTCTGCTGTGGGAGCAGATGCCAAACGTTCGTGCTGTACTCACTGTGCTGCTGGGCAGCTGAGAGACACCACCTGAGAATTTGGATTCAAATGGACTTTTAGGTATGAAATCGTATAGAGACTTCAATGATGGCGCCCCGTTGCAATGCTGCTTGTGTGCTGAAGAAGCAGAGCACTAGCTTTCCCTGCTGGTCCTTCTGCCTTGTGAGCAGATGCCACTGTTCATTCTGTGCTGACTGTGTTCCTGCGCAGCAGAGAGCAGGCTCTGGACTGATTCCATTCAAATGCTTTTCCTGTATGAAAGTGAGCAGTGAAAGCAACGATAGAGGCACCAATGTAAAGGTGATTGTGTGCTGAACAGGTCCAGCACCAGCTTTCAATCCTTGCTCTTCTGCTGTGGGAGCAGATGCCAAACGTTCGTGCTGTACTCACTGTGCTGCTGGGCAGCTGAGAGAGACCACCTGAGAATTTGGATTCAAATGGACTTTTAGGTATGAAACCGAGGAGAGACTGCAATGATGGTGACCCCGTTGCAAAGCTCCTTGTGTGCTGAAGAGACACAGCACTAGCTTTCCCTGCTGGTCCTTCTGCCGTGTGAGCAGATGCCACTGTTCATTCTGTGCTGTGTTGCTGCCAGCAGGGAGCAGGCTCTGGACTGATTCTATTCAAATGTTTTTCCTGTATGAAAGTGAGCAGTGAAAGCAACGATGGAGGCACCAATGTAAAGGTGATTGTGTGCTGAACAGGTCCAGCACCAGCTTTCAATCCTTGCTCTTCTGCTGTGGGAGCAGATTCCAAACGTTCGTGCTGTACTCACTGTGCTGTTGGGCAGCTGAGAGAGACCACCTGAGAATTTGGATTCAAATGGACTTTTAGGTATGAAACCGAGGAGAGACTGCAATGATGGTGACCCCGTTGCAAAGCTGCTTGTGTGCTGAAGAAGCCCAGCACTAGCTTTCCCTGCTGGTCCTTCTGCTGTGCGAGCAGAATCCACTGTTCATTCTGTGCTGACTGTGTAGCTGCGCAGCAGAGAGCAGGCTCTGGACTGATTCCATTCAAATGCTTTTCCTGTAGGAAAGTGAGCAGTGAAAGCAACGATGGAGGCACCAATGTAAAGGGGATTGTGTGCTGAACAGGTCCAGCACCAGCTTTCAATCCTTGCTCTTCTGCAGTGGAGCAGATGCCAAACGTTCGTGCTGTACTCACTGTGCTGCTGGGCAGCTGAGAGAGACCACCTGAGAATTTGGATTCAAATGGACTTTTAGGTATGAAACCGAGGAGAGACTGCAATGATGGTGACCCCGTTGCAAAGCTGCTTGTGTGCTGAAGAAGCCCAGCACTAGCTTTCCCTGCTGGTCCTTCTGCTGTGCGAGCAGAATCCACTGTTCATTCTGTGCTGACTGTGTTCCTGCGCAGCAGAGAGCAGGCTCTGGACTGATTCCATTCAAATGCTTTTCCTGTATGAGTGTTAGCAGTGAAAGCAACGATGGAGGCACCAATGTAAAGGTGATTGTGTGCTGAACAGGTCCAGCACAAGCTTTCAATCCTGGCTCTTCTGCTGTGGGAGCAGATGCCAAACGTTCGTGCTGTACTCACTGTGCTGCTGGGCAGCTGAGAGAGACCACCTGAGAATTTGGATTCAAATGGACTTTTAGGTATGAAACCGAGGAGAGACTGCAATGATGGTGACCCCGTTACAAAGCTCCTTGTGTGCTGAAGAGACACAGCACTAGATTTCCCTGCTGGTCCTTCTGCCGTGTGAGTAGATGCCACTCTTCAGTCTGTGCTGTGTTGCTGCCAGCAGGGAGCAGGCTCTGGACTGATTCTATTCAAATGCTTTTCCTGTATGAGTGTTAGCAGTGAAAGCAACGATGGAGGCACCAATGTAAAGGGGATTGTGTGCTGAACAGGTCCAGCACCAGCTTTCAATCCTTGCTCTTCTGCTGTGGGAGCGGATTCCAAACGTTCGTGCTGTACTCACTGTGCTGCTGGGCAGCTGAGACCACCTGAAAATTTGGATTCAAATGGACTTTTAGGTATGAAACCGAGGAGAGACTGCAATGATGGTGACCCCGTTGCAAAGCTGCTTGTGTGCTGATAAAGCCCAGCACTAGCTTTCCCTGCTGGTCCTTCTGCTGTGCGAGCAGAATCCACTGTTCATTCTGTGCTGACTGTGTTGCTGCGCAGCAGAGAGCAGGCTCTGGACTGATTCCATTCAAATGCTTTTCCTGTATGAAAGTGAGCAGTGAAAGCAACGATGGAGGCACCAATGTAAAGGTGATTGTGTGCTGAACAGGTCCAGCACCAGCTTTCAATCCTTGCTCTTCTGCTGTGGGAGCAGATGCCAAACGTTCGTGCTATACTCACTGTGCTGTTGGGCAGCTGAGAGAGACCACCTGAGAATTTGGATTCAAATGGACTTTTAGGTATGAAACCGAGGAGAGACTGCAATGATGGTGACCCCGTTGCAAAGCTCCTTGTCTGCTGAAGAGACACAGCACTAGCTTTCCCTGCTGGTCCTTGTGCCGTGGGAGCAGATGCCACTGTTCATTCTGTGCTGTGTTGCTGCCAGCAGGGAGCAGGCTCTGGACTGATTCCATTCAAATGCTTTTCCTGTATGAAAGTGAGCAGTGAAAGCAACGATAGAGGCACCAATGTAAAGGTGATTGTGTGCTGAACAGGTCCAGCACCAGCTTTCAATCCTTGCTCTTCTGCTGTGGGAGCAGATGCCAAACGTTCGTGCTGTACTCACTGTGCTGCTGGGCAGCTGAGACCACCTGAGAATTTGGATTCAAATGGACTTTTAGGTATGAAACCGAGGAGAGACTGCAATGATGGTGACCTCGTTGCAAAGCTGCTTGTGTGCTGAAGAAGCCCAGCACTAGCTTTCCCTGCTGGTCCTTCTGCTGTGCGAGCAGAATCCACTGTTCATTCTGTGCTGACTGTGTTGCTGCGCAGCAGAGAGCAGGCTCTGGACTGATTCCATTCAAATACTTTTCCTGTATGAAAGTGAGCAGTGAAAGCAACGATGGAGGCACCAATGTAAAGGGGATTGTGTGCTGAACAGGTCCAGCACCAGCTTTCAATCCTGGCTCTTCTGCTGTGGGAGCAGATGCCAAACGTTCGTGCTGTACTCACTGTGCTGCTGGGCAGCTGAGAGACACCACCTGAGAATTTGGATTCAAATGGACTTTTAGGTATGAAACCGAGGAGAGACTGCAATGATGGCGACCCCATTGCAAAGCTCCTTGTGTGCTGAAGAGACACAGCACTAGCTTTCCCTGCTGGTCCTTCTGCCGTGGGAGCAGATGCCACTGTTCATTCTGTGCTGTGTTGCTGCCAGCAGGGAGCAGGCTCTGGACTGATTCTATTCAAATGCTTTTCCTGTATGAGTGTTAGCAGTGAAAGCAACGATGGAGGCACCAATGTAAAGGGGATTGTGTGCTGAACAGGTCCAGCACCAGCTTTCAATCCTTGCTCTTCTGCTGTGGGAGCAGATGCCAAACGTTCGTGCTGTACTCACTGTGCTGCTGGGCAGCTGAGAGAGACCACCTGAGAATTTGGATTCAAATGGACTTTTAGGTATGAAACCGAGGAGAGACTGCAATGATGGTGACCCCGTTGCAAAGCTGCTTGTGTGCTGAAGAAGCCCAGCACTAGCTTTCCCTGCTGGTCCTTCTGCTGTGCGAGCAGAATCCACTGTTCATTCTGTGCTGACTGTGTTGCTGCGCAGCAGAGAGCAGGCTCTGGACTGATTCCATTCAAATGCTTTTCCTATATGAAAGTGAGCAGTGAAAGCAACGATGGAGGCACCAATGTAAAGGTGATTGTGTGCTGAACAGGTCCAGCACCAGCTTTCAATCCTTGCTCTTCTGCTGTGGGGGCAGATGCCAAACGTTCGCGCTGTACTCACTGTGCTGCTGGGCAGCTGAGAGAGACCACCTGAGAATTTGGATTCAAATGGACTTTTAGGTATGAAACCGAGGAGAGACTGCAATGATGGTGACCCCGTTGCAAAGCTGCTTGTGTGCTGAAGAGACACAGCACTAGCTTTCCCTGCTGGTCCTTCTGCCGTGTGAGCAGATGCCACTGTTCATTCTGTGCTGTGTTGCTGCCAGCAGGGAGCAGGCTCTGGACTGATTCTATTCAAATGCTTTTCCTGTATGAGTGTTAGCAGTGAAAGCAACGATGGAGGCACCAATGTAAAGGTGATTGTGTGCTGAACAGATCCAGCACCAGCTTTCAATCCTTGCTCTTCTGCTGTGGGAGCAGATGCCAAACGTTCGTGCTGTACTCACTGTGCTGCTGGGCAGCTGGGACCACCTGAGAATTTGGATTCAAATGGACTTTTAGGTATGAAACCGAGGAGAGAGTGCAATGATGGTGACCCCGTTGCAAAGCTGCTTGTATGCTGAAGAAGCAGAGCACTAGCTTTCCCTGCTGGTCCTTCTGCCGTGTGAGCAGATGCCACTGTTCATTCTGTGCTGTGTTCCTGCGCAGCAGAGAGCAGGCTCTGGACTGATTCCATTCAAATGCTTTTCCTGTATGAAAGTGAGCAGTGAAAGCAACGATGGAGGCACCAATGTAAAGGTGATTGTGTGCTGAACAGGTCCAGCACCAGCTTTCAATCCTGGCTCTTCTGCTGTGGGAGCAGATGCCAAACGTTCGTGCTGTACTCACTGTGCTGCTGGGCAGCTGAGAGAGACCACATGAGAATTTGCATTCAAATGGACTTTTAGGTATGAAACCGAATAGAGACAGCAAAGATGGTGACCCCGTTGCAAAGCTGCTTGTGTGCTGAAGAAGCCCAGCACTGGCTTTCCCTGCTGGTCATTCTGCCGTGGGAGCAGATGCCACTGTTCATTCTGTGCTGACTGTGTTGCTGCGCGGCAGAGAGCAGGCTCTGGACTGATTCCATTCAAGTACTTTTCCTGTATGAAAGTGAGCAGTGAAAGCAACGACGGAGGCACCAATGTAAAGGGGATTGTGTGCTGAACAGGTCCAGCACCAGCTTTCAATCCTGGCTCTTCTGCTGTGGGAGCAGATGCCAAAAGTTCGTGCTGTACTCACTGTGCTGCTGGGCAGCTGAGAGAGACCACCTGAGAATTTGGATTCAAATGGACTTTTAGGTATGAAACCGAGGAGAGACTGCAATGATGGTGACCCCGTTACAAAGCTCCTTGTGTGCTGAAGAGACACAGCACTAGATTTTCCTGCTGGTCCTTCTGCCGTGTGAGTAGATGCCACTGTTCAGTCTGTGCTGTGTTGCTGCCAGCAGGGAGCAGGCTCTGGACTGATTCTATTCAAATGCTTTTCCTGTATGAGTGTTAGCAGTGAAAGCAACGATGGAGGCACCAATGTAAAGGGGATTGTGTGCTGAACAGGTCCAGCACCAGCTTTCAATCCTTGCTCTTCTGCTGTGGGAGCAGATGCCAAACGTTCGTGCTGTACTCACTGTGCTGCTGGGCAGCTGAGAGAGACCACCTGAGAATTTGGATTCAAATGGACTTTTAGGTATGAAACCGAGGAGAGACTGCAATGATGGTGACACCGTTGCAGAGCTGCTTGTGTGCTGAAGAAGCCCAGCACTAGCTTTCCCTGCTGGTCCTTCTGCTGTGCGAGCAGAATCCACTGTTCATTCTGTGCTGACTGTGTTGCTGTGCAGCAGAGAGCAGGCTCTGGACTGATTCCATTCAAATGCTTTTCCTGTATGAAAGTGCGCAGTGAAAGCAACGATGGAGGCACCAATGTAAAGGTGATTGTGTACTGAGCAGGTCCAGCACCAGCTTTCAATCCTTGCTCTTCTGCTGTGGGAGCAGATGCCAAACGTTCGTGCTGTACTCACTGTGCTGCTGGGCAGCTGAGAGACACCACCTGAGAATTTGTATTCAAATGGACTTTTAGGTATGAAATCGAATAGAGACTGCAATGATGGTGCCCCGTTGCAATGCCGCTTGTGTGCTGAAGAAGCAGAGCACTAGCTTTCCCTGCTGGTCCTTCTGCCGTGTGAGCAGATGCCACTGTTCATTCTGTGCTGACTGTGTTCCTGCGCAGCAGAGAGCAGGCTCTGGACTGATTCCATTCAAATCCTTTTCCTGTATGAAAGTGAGCAGTGAAAGCAACGATAGAGGCACCAATGTAAAGGTGATTGTGTGCTGAACAGGTCCAGCACCAGCTTTCAATCCTTGCTCTTCTGCTGTGGGAGCAGATGCCAAACGTTCGTGCTGTACTCACTGTGCTGTTGGGCAGCTGAGAGAGACCACCTGAGAATTTGGATTCAAATGGACTTTTAGGTATGAAACCGAGGAGAGACTGCAATGATGGTGACCCCGTTGCAAAGCTGCTTGTGTGCTGAAGAAGCCCAGCACTAGCTTTCCCTGCTGGTCCTTCTGCTGTGCGAGCAGAATCCACTGTTCATTCTGTGCTAACTGTGTTGCTGCGCAGCAGAGAGCAGGCTCTAGACTGATTCCATTCAAATGCTTTTCCTGTATGAAAGTGAGCAATGAAAGCAACGATGGAGGCACCAATGTAAAGGGGATTGTGTGCTGAACAGGTCCAGCACCAGCTTTCAATCCTTGCTCTTCTGCTTTGGGAGCAGATGCCAAACGTTCGTGCTGTACTCACTGTGCTGCTGGGCAGCTGAGACCACCTGAGAATTTGGATTCAAATGGACTTTTAGGTATGAAACCGAGGAGAGACTGCAATGATGGTGACACCGTTGCAAAGCTGCTTGTGTGCTGAAGAAGCCCAGCACTAGCTTTCCCTGCTGGTCCTTCTGCTGTGCGAGCAGAATCCACTGTTCATTCTGTGCTGACTGTGTTGCTGCGCAGCAGAGAGCAGGCTCTGGACTGATTCCATTCAAATGCTTTTCCTGTATGAAAGTGAGCAGTGAAAGCAACGATGGAGGCACCAATGTAAAGGTGATTGTGTGCGGGACAGGTCCAGCACCAGCTTTCAATCCTGGCTCTTCTGCTGTGGGAGCAGATGCCAAACGTTCGTGCTGTACTCACTGTGCTGCTGGGCAGCTGAGAGAGACCACCTGAGAATTTGGATTCAAATGGACTTTTAGGTATGAAACCGAATAGAGACAGCAAAGATGGTGACCCCGTTGCAAAGCTGCTTGTGTGCTGAAGAAGCCCAGCACTAGCTTTCCCTGCTGGTCCTTCTGCCGTGTGAGCAGATGCCACTGTTCATTCTGTGCTGTGTTGCTGCCAGAAGGGCGCAGGCTCTGGACTGATTCCATTCAAATGCTTTTCCTGTATGAGTGTTAGCAGTGAAAGCAACGACGGAGGCACCAATGTAAAGGGGATTGTGTGCTGAACAGGTCCAGCACCAGCTTTCAATCCTTGCTCTTCTGCTGTGGGAGCAGATGCCAAACGTTCGTGCTGTGTACGCACTGTGCTGCTTGGCAGAGGTGACCACCTGAGAATTTGGATTCAAATGGACTTTTAGGTATGAAACCGAGGAGAGACTGCAATGATGGTGACCCCGTTGCAAAGCTGCTTGTGTGCTGAAGAAGCCCAGCCCTAGCTTTCCCTGCTGTCCTTCTGCCGTGTGAGCAGATGCCACTGTTCATTCTGTGCTGACTGTGTTCCTGCGCAGCAGAGAGCAGGCTCTGGACTGATTCCATTCAAATGCTTTTCCTGTAGGAAAGTGAGCAGTGAAAGCAACGATGGAGGCACCAATGTAAAGGTGATTGTGTGCTGAACAGGTCCAGCACCAGCTTTCAATCCTTGCTCTTCTGCTGTGGGGGCAGATGCCAAACGTTCGTGCTGTACTCACTGTGCTGCTGGGCAGCTGAGAGAGACCACCTGAGAATTTGGATTCAAATGGACTTTTAGGTATGAAACCGAGGAGAGACTGCAATGATGGTGAAACCGTTGCAAAGCTGCTTGTGTGCTGAAGAAGACCAGCACTATCTTTCCCTGCTGGTCCTTCTGCTGTGCGAGCAGAATCCACTGTTCATTCTGTGCGGTGTTGCTGCCAGCAGGGAGCAGGCTCTGGACTGATTCCATTCAAATGCTTTTCCTGTATGAGTGTTAGCAGTGAAAGCAACGACGGAGGCACCAATGTAAAGGGGATTGTGTGCTGAACAGCTCCAGCACCAGCTTTCAATCCTTGCTCTTCTGCTGTGGGAGCAGAGGCCAAACGTTCGTGCTGTACTCACTGTGCTGCTGGGCAGCTGAGAGACCACCTGAGAATTTGGATTCAAATGGACTTTTAGGTATGAAACCGAGGAGAGACTGCAATGATGGTGACCCCGTTGCAAAGCTCCTTGTGTGCTGAAGAGACACAGCCCTAGCTTTCCCTGCTGGTCCTTCTGCCGTGTGAGCAGATGCCACTGTTCAATCTGTGCTGTGTTGCTGCCAGCAGGGAGCAGGCTCTGTACTGATTCTATTCAAATGCTTCTCCTGTATGAGTGTTAGCAGTGAAAGCAACGATGGAGGCACCAATGTAAAGGTGATTGTGTGCTGAACAGGTCCAGCACCAGCTTTCAATCCTTGCTCTTCTGCTGTGGGAGCAGAGGCCTAACGTTCGTGCTGTACTCACTGTGCTGCTGGGCAGCTGAGAGAGACCACTTGAGAATTTGGATTCAAATGGACTTTTAGGTATGAAACCGAGGAGTGACTGCAATGATGGTGACCCCGTTGCAAAGCTGCTTGTGTGCTGAAGAAGCCCAGCACTAGCTTTCCCTGCTGGTCCTTCTGCCGTGTGAGCAGATGCCACTGTTCATTCTGTGCTGACTGTGTTCCTGCGCAGCAGAGAGCAGGCTCTGGACTGATTCCATTCAAATGCTTTTCCTGTATGAGTGTTAGCAGTGAAAGCAACGATGGAGGGACCAATGTAAAGGTGATTGTGTGCTGAACAGGTCCACCACCAGCTTTCAATCCTTGCTCTTCTGCTGTGGGAGCAGATTCCAAATGTTCGTGCTGTACTCACTGTGCTGCTGGGCAGCTGAGAGAGACCACCTGAGAATTTGGATTCAAATGGACTTTTAGGTATGAAACCGAGGAGAGACTGCAATGATGGTGACCCCGTTGCAAAGCTCCTTGTGTGCTGAAGAAGCCCAGCACTAGCTTTCCCTGCTGGTCCTTCTGCTGTGCGAGCAGAATCCACTGTTCATTCTGTGCTGACTGTGTTGCTGCGCAGCAGAGAGCAGGCTTTGGACTGATTCCATTCAAATGCTTTTCCTGTATGAAAGTGAGCAGTGAAAGCAACGATGGAGGCACCAATGTAAAGGGGATTGTGTGCTGAACAGGTCCAGCACCAGCTTTCAATCCTTGCTCTTCTGCTGTGGGGGCAGATGCCAAACGTTCGTGCTGTACTCACTGTGCTGCTGGGCAGCTGAGAGACACCACCAGAGAATTTGGATTCAAATGGACTTTTAGGTATGAAACCGAGGAGAGACTGCAATGATGGTGAAACCGTTGCAAAGCTGCTTGTGTGCTGAAGAAGGAGAGCACTAGCTTTCCCTGCTGGTCCTTCTGCCGTGTGAGCAGATGCCACTGTTCAGTCTGCGCTGACTGTGTTCCTGCGCAGCAGAGAGCAGGCTTGGACTGATTCCATTCAAATGCTTTTCCTGTATGAAAGTGAGCAGTGAAAGCAACGATGGAGGCACCAATGTAAAGGGGATTGTGTGCTGAACAGGTCCACCACCAGCTTTCAATCCTGGCTCTTCTGCTGTGGGAGCAGAGGCCAAACGTTCGTGCTGTACTCACTGTGCTGCTGGGCAGCTGAGAGAGACCACCTGAGAATTTGGATTCAAATGGACTTTTAGGTATGAAACCGAGGAGAGACTGCAATGATGGTGACCCCGTTGCAAAGCTGCTTGTGTGCTGAAGAGACACAGCCCTAGCTTTCCCTGCTGGTCCTTCTGCCGTGTGAGCAGATGCCACTGTTCAATCTGTGCTGTGTTGCTGCCAGCAGGGAGCAGGCTCTGGACTGATTCCATTCAAATGCTTTTCCTGTATGAGTGTTAGCAGTGAAAGCAACGATGGAGGCACCAATGTAAAGGGGATTGTGTGCTGAACAGGTCCAGCACCAGCTTTCAATCCTTGCTCTTCTGCTGTGGGAACAGATGCCAAACGTTCGTGCTGTGTACTCACTGTGCTGCTGGGCAGCGGAGACCACCTGAGAATTTGGATTCAAATGGACTTTTAGGTATGAAACCGAGGAGAGACTGCAATGATGGTGACCCCGTTGCAAAGCTGCTTGTGTGCTGAAGAAGCCCAGCCCTAGCTTTCCCTGCTGGTCCTTCTGCCGTGTGAGCAGATGCCACTGTTCATTCTGTGCTGACTGTGTTCCTGCGCAGCAGAGAGCAGGCTCTGGACTGATTCCATTCAAATGCTTTTCCTGTATGAGTGTTAGCAGTGAAAGCAACGATGGAGGCACCAATGTAAAGGTGATTGTGTGCAGAACAGGTCCACCACCAGCTTTCAATCCTTGCTCTTCTGCTGTGGGAGCAGATTCCAAACGTTCGTGCTGTACTCACTGTGCTGCTGGGCAGCTGAGAGAGACCACCTGAGAATTTGGATTCAAATGGACTTTTAGGTATGAAACCGAGGAGAGACTGCAATGATGGTGACCCCGTTGCAAAGCTGCTTCTGTGCTGAAGAAGCCCAGCACTATCTTTCCCTGCTGGTCCTTCTGCTGTGCGAGCAGAATCCACTGTTCAATCTGTGCTGTGTTGCTGCCAGCAGGGAGCAGGCTCTGGACTGATTCCATTCAAATGCTTTTCCTGTATGAGTGTTAGCAGTGAAAGCAACGATGGAGGCACCAATGTAAAGGGGGTTGTGTGCTGAACAGGTCCAGCACCAGCTTTCAATCCTTGCTCTTCTGCTGTGGGAGCAGAGGCCAAACGTTCGTGCTGTACTCACTGTGCTGCTGGGCAGCTGAGAGAGACCACCTGAGAATTTGGATTCAAACGGACTTTTAGGTATGAAACCGAGGAGAGACTGCAATGATGGTGACCCCGTTGCAAAGCTCCTTGTGTGCTGACGAGACACAGCCCTAGCTTTCCCTGCTGGTCCTTCTGCCGTGTGAGCAGATGCCAATGTTCAATCTGTGCTGTGTTGCTGCCAGCAGGGAGCAGGCTCTGTACTGATTCCATTCAAATGCTTCTCCTGTATGAGTGTTAGCAGTGAAAGCAACGATGGAGGCACCAATGTAAAGGTGATTGTGTGCTGAACAGGTCCAGCACCAGCTTTCAATCCTTGCTCTTCTGCTGTGGGGGCAGATGCCAAACGTTCGTGCTGTACTCACTGTGCTGCTGGGCAGCTGAGAGAGACCACCTGAGAATTTGGATTCAAATGGACTTTTAGGTATGAAACCGAGGAGAGACTGCAATGATGGTGACCCCGTTGCAAAGCTCCTTGTGTGCTGAAGAAGCCCAGCACTAGCTTTCCCTGCTGGTCCTTCTGCTGTGCGAGCAGAATCCACTGTTCATTCTGTGCTGACTGTGTTGCTGCGCAGCAGAGAGCAGGCTCTGGACTGATTCCATTCAAATGCTTTTCCTGTATGAAAGTGAGCAATGAAAGCAACGATGGAGGCACCAATGTAAAGGGGATTGTGTGCTGAACAGGTCCAGCACCAGCTTTCAATCCTTGCTCTTCTGCTGTGGGGGCAGATGCCAAACGTTCGTGCTGTACTCACTGTGCTGCTGGGCAGCTGAGAGAGACCACCTGAGAATTTGGATTCAAATGGACTTTTAGGTATGAAACCGAGGAGAGACTGCAATGATGGTGAAACCGTTGCAAAGCTGCTTGTGTGCTGAAGAAGCAGAGCACTAGCTTTCCCTGCTGGTCCTTCTGCCGTGTGAGCAGATGCCACTGTTCAGTCTGCGCTGACTGTGTTCCTGCGCAGCAGAGAGCAGGCTTGGACTGATTCAATTCAAATGCTTTTCCTGTATGAAAGTGAGCAGTGAAAGCAACGATGGAGGCACCAATGTAAAGGGGATTGTGTGCTGAACAGGTCCACCACCAGCTTTCAATCCTTGCTCTTCTGCTGTGGGGGCAGATGCCAAACGTTCGTGCTGTACTCACTGTGCTGCTGGGCAGCTGAGAGACACCACCTGAGAATTTGGATTCAAATGGACTTTTAGGTATGAAACCGAGGAGAGACTGCAATGATGGTGACCCCGTTGCAAAGCTGCTTGTGTGCTGAAGAAGACCAGCACTAGCTTTCCCTGCTGGTCCTTCTGCCGTGTGAGCAGATGCCACTGTTCATTCTGTGCTGACTGTGTTGCTGCGCAGCAGAGAGCAGGCTCTGGACTGATTCCATTCAAATGCTTTTCCTGTATGGGTGTTAGCAGTGAAAGCAACGACGGAGGCACCAATGTAAAGGGGATTGTGTGCTGAAGAGGTCCAGCACCAGCTTTCAATCCTTGCTCTTCTGCTGTGGGAGCAGAGGCCAAACGTTCGTGCTGTACTCACTGTGCTGCTGGGCAGCTGAGAGACCACCTGAGAATTTGGATTCAAATGGACTTTTAGGTATGAAACCGAGGAGAGACTGCAATAATGGTGACCCCGTTGCAAAGCTCCTTGTGTGCTGAAGAGACACAGCACTAGCTTTCCCTGCTGGTCCTTCTGCTGTGCGAGCAGAATCCACTGTTCATTCTGTGCTGACTGTGTTGCTGCGCAGCAGAGAGCAGGCTCTGGACTGATTCCATTCAAATGCTTTTTCTGTATGAAAGTGAGCAGTGAAAGCAACGATGGAGGCACCAATGTAAAGGTGATTGTGTGCTGAACAGGTCCAGCACCAGCTTTCAATCCTGGCTCTTCTGCTGTGGGAGCAGATGCCAAACGTTCGTGCTGTACTAGCTGTGCTGCTGGGCAGCTGAGAGAGACCACCTGAGAATTTGGATTCAAATGGACTTTTAGGTATGAAACCGAGGAGAGACTGCAATGATGGTGACCCCGTTGCAAAGCTGCTTGTGTGCTGAAGAAGCAGAGCACTAGCTTTCCCTGCTGGTCCTTCTGCTGTGCGAGCAGAATCCACTGTTCATTCTGTGCTGACTGTGTTGCTGCGCAGCAGAGTGCAGGCTTTGGACTGATTCCATTCAAATGCTTTTCCTGTATGAAAGTGAGCAGTGAAAGCAACGATGGAGGCACCAATGTAAAGATGATTGTGTGCGGAACAGGTCCAGCACCAGCTTTCAATCCTTGCTCTTCTGCTGTGGGGGTAGATGCCAAACGTTCGTGCTGTACTCACTGTGCTGCTGGGCAGCTGAGAGAGACCACCTGAGAATTTGGATTCAAATGGACTTTTAGGTATGAAACCGAGGAGAGACTGCAATGATGGTGACCCCGTTGCAAAGCTGCTTGTGTGCTGAAGAAGACCAGCACTAGCTTTCCCTGCTGGTCCTTCTGCCGTGTGAGCAGATGCCACTGTTCATTCTGTGCTGACTGTGTTGCTGCGCAGCAGAGAGCAGGCTCTGGACTGATTCCATTCAAATGCTTTTCCTGTATGAAAGTGAGCAGTGAAAGCAACGATGGAGGCACCAATGTAAAGGGGATTGTGTGCTGAACAGGTCCAGCACCAGCTTTCAATCCTTGCTCTTCTGCTGTGGGAGCAGAGGCCAAACGTTCGTGCTGTACTCACTGTGCTGCTGGGCAGCTGAGAGAGACCACCTGAGAATTTGGATTCAAACGGACTTTTAGGTATGAAACCGAGGAGAGACTGCAATGATGGTGACCCCGTTGCAAAGCTCCTTGTGTGCTGACGAGACACAGCCCTAGCTTTCCCTGCTGGTCCTTCTGCCGTGTGAGCAGATGCCACTGTTCAATCTGTGCTGTGTTGCTGCCAGCAGGGAGCAGGCTCTGTACTGATTCTATTCAAATGCTTCTCCTGTATGAGTGTTAGCAGTGAAAGCAACGATGGAGGCACCAATGTAAAGGTGATTGTGTGCTGAACAGGTCCAGCACCAGCTTTCAATCCTTGCTCTTCTGCTGTGGGGGCAGATGCCAAACGTTCGTGCTGTACTCACTGTGCTGCTGGGCAGCTGAGAGAGACCACCTGAGAATTTGGATTCAAATGGACTTTTAGGTATGAAACCGAGGAGAGACTGCAATGATGGTGACCCCGTTGCAAAGCTCCTTGTGTGCTGAAGAAGCCCAGCACTAGCTTTCCCTGCTGGTCCTTCTGCTGTGCGAGCAGAATCCACTGTTCATTCTGTGCTGACTGTGTTGCTGCGCAGCAGAGAGCAGGCTTTGGACTGATTCCATTCAAATGCTTTTCCTGTATGAAAGTGAGCAATGAAAGCAACGATGGAGGCACCAATGTAAAGGGGATTGTGTGCTGAACAGGTCCAGCACCAGCTTTCAATCCTTGCTCTTCTGCTGTGGGGGCAGATGCCAAACGTTCGTGCTGTACTCACTGTGCTGCTGGGCAGCTGAGAGAGACCACCTGAGAATTTGGATTCAAATGGACTTTTAGGTATGAAACCGAGGAGAGACTGCAATGATGGTGAAACCGTTGCAAAGCTGCTTGTGTGCTGAAGAAGCAGAGCACTAGCTTTCCCTGCTGGTCCTTCTGCCGTGTGAGCAGATGCCACTGTTCAGTCTGCGCTGACTGTGTTCCTGCGCAGCAGAGAGCAGGCTTGGACTGATTCCATTCAAATGCTTTTCCTGTATGAAAGTGAGCAGTGAAAGCAACGATGGAGGCACCAATGTAAAGGGGATTGTGTGCTGAACAGGTCCAGCACCAGCTTTCAATCCTTGCTCTTCTGCTGTGGGGGCAGATGCTAAACGTTCGTGCTGTACTCACTGTGCTGCTGGGCAGCTGAGAGAGACCACCTGAGAATTTGGATTCAAATGGACTTTTAGGTATGAAACCGAGGAGAGACTGCAATGATGGTGACCCCGTTGCAAAGCTGCTTGTGTGCTGAAGAAGACCAGCACTAGCTTTCCCTGCTGGTCCTTCTGCCGTGTGAGCAGATGCCACTGTTCATTCTGTGCTGACTGTGTTCCTGCGCAGCAGAGAGCAGGCTCTGGACTGATTCCATTCAAATGCTTTTCCTGTATGAGTGTTAGCAGTGAAAGCAACGATGGAGGCACCAATGTAAAGGTGATTGTGTGCTGAACAGGTCCAGCACCAGCTTTCAATCCTTGCTCTTCTGCTGTGGGGGCAGATGCCAAACGTTCGTGCTGTACTCACTGTGCTGCTGGGCAGCTGAGAGAGACCACCTGAGAATTTGGATTCAAATGGACTTTTAGGTATGAAACCGAGGAGAGACTGCAATGATGGTGACCCCGTTGCAAAGCTGCTTGTGTGCTGAAGAAGCAGAGCACTAGCTTTCCCTGCTGGTCCTTCTGCCGTGTGAGCAGATGCCACTGTTCATTCTGTGCTGACTGTGTTGCTGCGCAGCAGAGAGCAGGCTCTGGACTGATTCCATTCAAATGCTTTTCCTGTATGGGTGTTAGCAGTGAAAGCAACGACGGAGGCACCAATGTAAAGGGGATTGTGTGCTGAACAGGTCCAGCACCAGCTTTCAATCCTTGCTCTTCTGCTGTGGGAGCAGAGGCCAAACGTTCGTGCTGTACTCACTGTGCTGCTGGGCAGCTGAGAGACCACCTGAGAATTTGGATTCAAATGGACTTTTAGGTATGAAACCGAGGAGAGACTGCAATAATGGTGACCCCGTTGCAAAGCTCCTTGTGTGCTGAAGAGACACAGCACTAGCTTTCCCTGCTGGTCCTTCTGCTGTGCGAGCAGAATCCACTGTTCATTCTGTGCTGACTGTGTTGCTGCGCAGCAGAGAGCAGGCTCTGGACTGATTCCATTCAAATGCTTTTCCTGTATGAAAGTGAGCAGTGAAAGCAACGATGGAGGCACCAATGTAAAGGTGATTGTGTGCTGAACAGGTCCAGCACCAGCTTTCAATCCTGGCTCTTCTGCTGTGGGAGCAGATGCCAAACGTTCGTGCTGTACTAGCTGTGCTGCTGGGCAGCTGAGAGAGACCACCTGAGAATTTGGATTCAAATGGACTTTTAGGTATGAAACCGAGGAGAGACTGCAATGATGGTGACCCCGTTGCAAAGCTGCTTGTGTGCTGAAGAAGCAGAGCACTAGCTTTCCCTGCTGGTCCTTCTGCTGTGCGAGCAGAATCCACTGTTCATTCTGTGCTGACTGTGTTGCTGCGCAGCAGAGTGCAGGCTTTGGACTGATTCCATTCAAATGCTTTTCCTGTATGAGTGTTAGCAGTGAAAGCAACGATGGAGGCACCAATGTAAAGATGATTGTGTGCGGAACAGGTCCAGCACCAGCTTTCAATCCTTGCTCTTCTGCTGTGGGGGTAGATGCCAAACGTTCGTGCTGTACTCACTGTGCTGCTGGGCAGCTGAGAGAGACCACCTGAGAATTTGGATTCAAATGGACTTTTAGGTATGAAACCGAGGAGAGACTGCAATGATGGTGACCCCGTTGCAAAGCTGCTTGTGTGCTGAAGAATACCAGCACTAGCTTTCCCTGCTGGTCCTTCTGCCGTGTGAGCAGATGCCACTGTTCATTCTGTGCTGACTGTGTTGCTGCGCAGCAGAGAGCAGGCTCTGGACTGATTCCATTCAAATGCTTTTCCTGTATGAAAGTGAGCAGTGAAAGCAACGATGGAGGCACCAATGTAAAGGGGATTGTGTGCTGAACAGGTCCAGCACCAGCTTTCAATCCTGGCTCTACTGCTGTGGGAGCAGAGGCCAAACGTTCGTGCTGTACTCACTGTGCTGCTGGGCAGCTGAGAGAGACCACCTGAGAATTTGGATTCGAATGGACTTTTAGGTATGAAACCGAGGAGAGACTGCAATGATGGTGACCCCGTTGCAAAGCTGCTTGTGTGCTGAAGAGACACAGCACTAGCTTTCCCTGCTGGTCCTTCTGCCGTGTGAGCAGATGCCACTGTTCATTCTGTGCTGTGTTGCTGCCAGAAGGGCGCAGGCTCTGGACTGATTCCATTCAAATGCTTTTCCTGTATGAGTGTTAGCAGTGAAAGCAACGACGGAGGCACCAATGTAAAGGGGATTGTGTGCTGAACAGGTCCAGCACCAGCTTTCAGTCCTGGCTCTTCTGCTGTGGGAGCAGATGCCAAACGTTCGTGCGGTGTACTCACTGTGCTGCTGGGCAGCGGAGACCACCTGAGAATTTGGATTCAAATGGACTTTTAGGTATGAAACCGAGGAGAGACTGCAATGATGGTGACCCCGTTGCAAAGCTCCTTGTGTGCTGACGAGACACAGCACTAGCTTTCCCTGCTGGTCCTTCTGCTGTGCGAGCAGAATCCACTGTTCATTCTGTGCTGACTGTGTTGCTGCGCAGCAGAGAGCAGGCTTTGGACTGATTCCATTCAAATGCTTTTCCTGTATGAAAGTGAGCAGTGAAAGCAACGATGGAGGCACCAATGTAAAGGGGATTGTGTGCTGAACTGGTCCAGCACCAGCTTTCAATCCTTGCTCTTCTGCTGTGGGGGCAGATGCCAAACGTTCGTGCTGTACTCACTGTGCTGCTGGGCAGCTGAGAGAGACCACCTGAGAATTTGGATTCAAATGGACTTTTAGGTATGAAACCGAGGAGAGACTGCAATGATGGTGACCCCGTTGCAAAGCTGCTTGTGTGCTGAAGAAGCAGAGCACTAGCTTTCCCTGCTGGTCCTTCTGCCGTGTGAGCAGATGCCACTGTTCATTCTGTGCTGACTGTGTTGCTGCGCAGCAGAGAGCAGGCTCTGGACTGATTCCATTCAAATGCTTTTCCTGTATGAAAGTGAGCAGTGAAAGCAACGATGGAGGCACCAATGTAAAGGTGATTGTGTGCTGAACAGGTCCAGCACCACCTTTCAATCGTGGCTCTTCTGCTGTGGGAGCAGAGGCCAAACGTTCGTGCTGTACTCACTGTGCTGCTGGGCAGCTGAGAGAGACCACCTGAGAATTTGGATTCAAATGGACTTTTAGGTATGAAACCGAGGAGAGACTGCAATGATGGTGACCCCGTTGCAAAGCTCCTTGTGTGCTGACGAGACACAGCACTAGCTTTCCCTGATGGTCCTTCTGCCGTGTGAGCAGATGCCACTGTTCAATCTGTGCTGTGTTGCTGCCAGCAGGGAGCAGGCTCTGTACTGATTCTATTCAAATGCTTCTCCTGTATGAGTGTTAGCAGTGAAAGCAACGATGGAGGCACCAATGTAAAGGTGATTGTGTGCTGAACAGGTCCAGCACCAGCTTTCAATCCTTGCTCTTCTGCTGTGGGGGCAGATGCCAAACGTTCGTGCTGTACTCACTGTGCTGCTGGGCAGCTGAGAGACACCACCTGAGAATTTGGATTCAAATGGACTTTTAGGTATGAAACCGAGGAGAGACTGCAATGATGGTGACCCCGTTGCAAAGCTGCTTGTGTGCTGAAGAAGCCCAGCACTAGCTTTCCCTGCTGGTCCTTCTGCTGTGCGAGCAGAATCCACTGTTCATTCTGTGCTGACTGTGTTGCTGCGCAGCAGAGAGCAGGCTTTGGACTGATTCCACTCAAATGCTTTTCCTGTATGAAAGTGAGCAGTGAAAGCAACGATGGAGGCACCAATGTAAAGGGGATTGTGTGCTGAACAGGTCCAGCACCAGCTTTCAATCCTTGCTCTTCTGCTGTGGGGGCAGATGCCAAACGTTCGTGCTGTACTCACTGTGCTGCTGGGCAGCTGAGAGAGACCACCTGAGAATTTGGATTCAAATGGACTTTTAGGTATGAAACCGAGGAGAGTCTGCAATGATGGTGACCCCGTTGCAAAGCTGCTTGTGTGCTGAAGAAGACCAGCAGTAGCTTTCCCTGCTGGTCCTTCTGCCGTGTGAGCAGATGCCACTGTTCATTCTGTGCTGTGTTGCTGCCAGCAGGAAGCAGGCTCTGGACTGATTCTATTCAAATGCTTTTCCTGTATGAGTGTTAGCAGTGAAAGCAACGATGGAGGCACCAATGTAAAGGTGATTGTGTGCTGAACAGGTCCAGCACCAGCTTTCAATCCTGGCTCTTCTGCTGTGGGAGCAGAGGCCAAACGTTCGTGCTGTACTCACTGTGCTGCTGGGCAGCTGAGAGACACCAAGTGAGAATTTGGATTCAAATGGACTTTTAGGTATGAAACCGAGGAGAGACTGCAATGATGGTGACCCCGTTGCAAAGCTGCTTGTGTGCTGAAGAAGCAGAGCACTAGCTTTCCCTGCTGGTCCTTCTGCCGTGTGAGCAGATATCACTGTTCATTCTGTGCTGTGTTGCTGCCAGCAGGGAGCAGGCTCTGGACTGATTCCATTCAAATTTTTTTCCTGTATGAATTTTAGCAGTGAAAGCAACGATGGAGGCACCAATGTAAAGGTGATTGTGTGCTGAACAGGTCCAGCACCAGCTTTCAAACCTTGCTCTTCTGCTGTGGGGGCAGATGCAAAAGGTTCGTGCTGTACTCACTGTGCTGCTGGGCAGCTGAGAGAGACCACCTGAGAATTTGGATTCAAATGGACTTTTAGGTATGAAACCGAATAGAGACAGCAGTGATGGTGACCCCGTTGCAAAGCTGCTTGTGTGCTGACCAAGCAGAGCACTAGCTTTCCCTGCTGGTCCTTCTGCCGTGTGAGCAGATGCCACTGTTCATTCTGTGCTGACTGTGTTCCTGCGCAGCAGAGAGCAGGCTCTGGACTGATTCCATTCAAATGCTTTTCCAGTATGAAAGTGAGCAGTGAAAGCAACGATGGAGGCACCAATGTAAAGGGGATTGTGTGCTGAACAGGTCCAGCACCAGCTTTCAATCCTTGCTCTTCTGCTGTGGGAGCAGAGGCCAAACGTTCGTGCTGTACTCTCTGTGCTGCTGGGCAGCTGAGAGAGACCACCTGAGAATTTGGATTCAAATGGACTTTTAGGTATGAAACCGAGGAGAGACTGCAATGATGGTGACCCCGTTGCAAAGCTGCTTGTGTGCTGAAGAGACACAGCCCTAGCTTTCCCTGCTGGTCCTTCTGCCGTGTGAGCAAATGCCACTGTTCAATCTGTGCTGTGTTGCTGCCAGCAGGGAGCAGGCTCTGGACTGATTCCATTCAAATGCTTTTCCTGTATGAGTGTTAGCAGTGAAAGCAACGATGGAGGCCCCAATGTAAAGGGGATTGTGTGCTGAACAGGTCCAGCACCAGCTTTCAATCCTTGCTCTTCTGCTGTGGGAGCAGATGCCAAACGTTCGTGCTGTGTACTCACTGTGCTGCTGGGCAGCGGAGACCACCTGAGAATTTGGATTCAAATGGACTTTTAGGTATGAAACCGAGGAGAGACTGCAATGATGGTGACCCCGTTGCAAAGCTGCTTGTGTGCTGAAGAAGCCCAGCACTAGCTTTCCCTGCTGGTCCTTCTGCCGTGTGAGCAGATGCCACTGTTCATTCTGTGCTGACTGTGTTGCTGCGCAGCAGAGAGCAGGCTCTGGACTGATTCCATTCAAATGCTTTTCCTGTATGAAAGTGAGCAGTGAAAGCAACGATGGAGGCACCAATGTAAAGGTGATTGTGTGCTGAACAGGTCCACCACCAGCTTTCAATCCTTGCTCTTCTGCTGTGGGAGCAGATTCCAAACGTTCGTGCTGTACTCACTGTGCTGCTGGGCAGCTGAGAGACACCACCTGAGAATTTGGATTCAAATGGACTTTTAGGTATGAAACCGAGGAGAGACTGCAATGATGGTGACCCCGTTGCAAAGCTGCTTGTGTGCTGAAGAAGACCAGCACTATCTTTCCCTGCTGGTCCTTCTGCTGTGCGAGCAGAATCCACTGTTCATTCTGTGCGGTGTTGCTGCCAGCAGGGAGCAGGCTCTGGACTGATTCCATTCAAATGCTTTTCCTGTATGAGTGTTAGCAGTGAAAGCAACGACGGAGGCACCAATGTAAAGGGGATTGTGTGCTGAACAGGTCCAGCACCAGCTTTCAATCCTTGCTCTTCTGCAGTGGGAGCAGATGCCAAACGTTCGTGCTGTACTCACTGTGCTGCTGGGCAGCTGAGAGAGACCACCTGAGAATTTGGATTCAAATGGACTTTTAGGTATGAAACCGAGGAGAGTCTGCAGTGATGGTGACCCCGTTGCAAAGCTGCTTGTGTGCTGAAGAAGACCAGCAGTAGCTTTCCCTGCTGGTCCTTCTGCCGTGTGAGCAGATGCCACTGTTCATTCTGTGCTGTGTTGCTGCCAGCAGGAAGCAGGCTCTGGACTGATTCTATTCAAATGCTTTTCCTGTATGAGTGTTAGCAGTGAAAGCAACGATGGAGGCACCAATGTAAAGGTGATTGTGTGCTGAACAGGTCCAGCACCAGCTTTCAATCCTGGCTCTTCTGCTGTGGGAGCAGAGGCCAAACGTTCGTGCTGTACTCACTGTGCTGCTGGGCAGCTGAGAGAGACCACCTGAGAATTTGGATTCAAATGGACTTTTAGGTATGAAACCGAGGAGAGACTGCAATGATGGTGACCCCGTTGCAAAGCTGCTTGTGTGCTGAAGAGACACAGCACTAGCTTTCCCTGCTGGTCCTTCTGCCGTGTGAGCAGATGCCACTGTTCATTCTGTGCTGTGTTGCTGCCAGTAGGGAGCAGGCTCTGGACTGATTCTATTCAAATGCTTTTCCTGTATGAAAGTGAGCAGTGAAAGCAACGATGGAGGCACCAATGTAAAGGGGATTGTGTGCTGAACAGGTCCAGCACCAGCTTTCAATACTTGCTCTTCTGCTGTGGGAGCAGATGCCAAACGTTCGTGCTGTACTCACTGTGCTGCTGGGCAGCTGAGAGAGACCACCTGAGAATTTGGATTCAAATGGACTTTTAGGTATGAAACCGAGGAGAGACTGCAATGATGGTGACCCCGTTGCAAAGCTCCTTGTGTACTGAAGAGACACAGCACTAGCTTTCCCTGCTGGTCCTTCTGCCGTGTGAGCAGATGCCACTGTTCATTCTGTGCTGTGTTGCTGCCAGCAGGGAGCAGGCACTGGACTGATTCCATTGAAATTTTTTTCCTGTATGAATTTTAGCAGTGAAAGCAACGATGGAGGCACCAATGTAAAGGGGATTGTGTGCTGAACAGGTCCAGCACCAGCTTTCAATCCTGGCTCTTCTGCTGTGGGAGCAGAGGCCAAACGTTCGTGCTGTACTCACTGTGCTGCTGGGCAGCTGAGAGACACCACCTGAGAATTTGGATTCAAATGGACTTTTAGGTATGAAACCGAGGAGAGACTGCAATGATGGTGACCCCGTTGAAAAGCTGCTTGTGTGCTGAAGAGACACAGCCCTATCTTTCCCTGCTGGTCCTTCTGCCGTGTGAGCAGATGCCACTGTTCATTCTGTGCTGTGTTGCTGCGCAGCAGAGAGCAGGCTCTGGACTGATTCCATTCAAATGCTTTTCCTGTATGAAAGTGAGCAGTGAAAGCAACGATGGAGGCACCAATGTAAAGGGGATTGTGTGCTGAACACGTCCAGCACCAGCTTTCAATCCTTGCTCTTCTGCTGTGGGAGCAGATGCCAAACGTTCGTGCTGTACTCACTGTGCTGCTGGGCAGCTGAGAGAGACCACCTGAGAATTTGGATTCAAACGGACTTTTAGGTATGAAACCGAGGAGAGACTGCAATGATGGTGACCCCGTTGCAAAGCTCCTTGTGTGCTGAAGAGACACAGCACTAGCTTTCCCTGCTGGTCCTTCTGCCGTGTGAGCAGATGCCACTGTTCAGTCTGTGCTGTGTTGCTGCCAGCAGGGAGCAGGCTCTGGACTGATTCTATACAAATGTTTTTCCTGTATGAGTGTTAGCAGTGAAAGCAACGATGGAGGCACCAATGTAAAGGTGATTGTGTGCTGAACAGGTCCAGCACCAGCTTTCAATCCTTGCTCTTCTGCTGTGGGAGCAGATGCCAAACGTTCGTGCTGTACTCACTGTGCTGCTGGGCAGCTGAGAGAGACCACCTGAGAATTTGGATTCAAATGGACTTTTAGGTATGAAACCGAGGAGAGACTGCAATGATGGTGAAACCGTTGCAAAGCTGCTTGTGTGCTGAAGAAGCAGAGCACCAGCTTTCCCTGCTGGTCCTTCTGCCGTGTGAGCAGATGCCACTGTTCATTCTGCGCTGACTGTTCCTGCGCAGCAGAGAGCAGGCTCTGGACTGATTCCATTCAAATGCTTTTCCTGTATGAAAGTGAGCAGTGAAAGCAACAATGGAGGCACCAATGTAAAGGGGATTGTGTGCTGAACAGGTCCAGCACCAGCTTTCAATCCTTGCTCTTCTGCTGTGGCAGCAGATGCCAAATGTTCGTGCTGTACTCACTGTGCTGCTTGGCAGCTGAGAGAGACCACCTGAGAATTTGGATTCAAATGGACTTTTAGGTATGAAACCGAGGAGAGACTGCAATGATGGTGACCCCGTTGCAAAGCTCCTTGTGTGCTGAAGAGACACAGCACTAGCTTTCCCTGCTGGTCCTTCTGCCGTGTGAGCAGATGCCACTGTTCATTCTGTGCTGTGTTGCTGCCAGCAGGGAGCAGGCTCTGGACTGATTCCATTCAAATGCTTTTCCTGTAGGAAAGTGAGCAGTGAAAGCAACGATGGAGGCACCAATGTAAAGGGGATTGTGTGCTGAACAGGTCCAGCACCAGCTTTCAATCCTTGCTCTTCTGCTGTGGGGGCAGATGCCAAACGTTCGTGCTGTACTCACTGTGCTGCTGGGCAGCTGAGAGAGACCACCTGAGAATTTGGATTCAAATGGACTTTTAGGTATGAAACCGAGGAGAGACTGCAATGCTGGTGACACCGTTGCAAATCTCCTTCTGTGCTGAAGAGACACAGCACTAGCTTTCCCTGCTGGTCCTTCTGCCGTGTGAGCAGATGCCACTGTTCATTCTGTGCTGTGTTGCTGCCAGCAGGGAGCAGGCTCTGGACTGATTCCATTCAAATGCTTTTCCTGTATGAAAGTGAGCAGTGAAAGCAACGATGGAGGCGCCAATGTAAAGGTGATTGTGTGCTGAACAGGTCCAGCACCAGCTTTCAATCCTTGCTCTTCTGCTGTGGGAGCAGATGCCAAACGTTCGTGATGTACTCACTGTGCTGCTGGGCAGCTGAGAGAGACCACCTGAGAATTTGGATTCAAATGGACTTTTAGGTATGAAACCGAGGAGAGACTGCAATGATGGTGACCCCGTTGCAAAGCTGCTTGTGTGCTGAAGAAGCCCAGCACTAGCTTTCCCTGCTGGTCCTCCTGCCGTGTGCGCAGATGCCACTGTTCATTCTGTGCTGTGTTGCTGCCAGCAGAGAGCAGGCTCTGGACTGATTCCATTCAAATGCTTTTCCTGTATGAAAGTGAGCAGTGAAAGCAACGATGGAGGCACCAATGTAAAGGGGATTGTGTGCTGAACAGGTCCAGCACCAGCTTGCAATCCTGGCTCTTCTGCTGTGTGAGCAGAGGCCAAACGTTCGTGCTGTACTCACTGTGCTGCTGGGCAGCTGAGACCACCTGAGAATTTGGATTCAAATGGACTTTTAGGTATGAAACCGAGGAGAGACTGCAATGATGGTGACCCCGTTGCAAAGCTGCTTGTGTGCTGAAGAGACACAGCACTAGCTTTCCCTGCTGGTCCTTCTGCCGTGTGAGCAGATGCCACTGTTCATTCTGTGCTGTATTGCTGCCAGTAGGGAGAAGGCTCTGGACTGATTCCATTCAAATGCTTTTCCTGTATGAAAGTGAGCAGTGAAAGCAACGATGGAGGCACCAATGTAAAGGTGATTGTGTGCTGAACAGGTCCAGCCCCAGCTTTCAATCCTTGCTCTTCTGCTGTGGGAGCAGATGCCAAACGTTCGTGCTGTACTCACTGTGCTGCTGGGCAGGTGAGAGAGACCACCTGAGAATTTGGATTCAAATGGACTTTTAGGTATGAAACCGAGGAGAGACTGCAATGATGGTGACACCGTTGCAAAACTCCTTGTGTGCTGAAGAGACACAGCACTAGCTTTCCCTGCTGGTCCTTCTGCTGTGCGAGCAGAATCCACTGTTCATTCTGTGCTGACTGTGTTGCTGCGCAGCAGAGAGCAGGCTCTGGACTGATTCCATTCAAATGCTTTTCCTGTATGAAAGTGAGCAGTGAAAGCAACGATGGAGGCGCCAATGTAAAGGTGATTGTGTGCTGAACAGGTCCAGCACCAGCTTTCAATCCTTGCTCTTCTGCTGTGGGAGCAGATGCCAAACGTTCGTGCTGTACTCACTGTGCTGCTGGGCAGCTGAGAGAGACCACCTGAGAATTTGGATTCAAATGGACTTTTAGGTATGAAACCGAGGAGAGACTGCAATGATGGTGACCCCGTTGCAAAGCTCCTTGTGTGCTGAAGAGACACAGCACTAGCTTTCCCTGCTGGTCCTTCTGCCGTGTGAGCAGATGCCACTGTTCATTCTGTGCTGTGTTGCTGCCAGCAGGGAGCAGGCTCTGGACTGATTCTATACAAATGCTTTTCCTGTATGAGTGTTAGCAGTGAAAGCAACGATGGAGGCACCAATGTAAAGGGGATTGTGTGCTGAACAGGTCCAGCCCCAGCTTTCAATCCTTGCTCTTCTGCTGTGGGAGCAGATGCCAAACGTTCGTGCTGTACTCACTGTGCTGCTGGGCAGCTGAGAGAGACCACCTGAGAATTTGGATTCAAATGGACTTTTAGGTATGAAACCGAGGAGAGACTGCAATGATGGTGACCCCGTTGCAAAGCTCCTTGTGTGCTGAAGAGACACAGCACTAGCTTTCCCTGCTGGTCCTTCTGCCGTGTGAGCAGATGCCACTGTTCATTCTGTGCTGACTGTGTTGCTGCGCAGCAGAGAGCAGTCTCTGGACTGATTCCATTCAAATGCTTTTCCTGTATGAGTGTTAGCAGTGAAAGCAACGATGGAGGCACCAATGTAAAGGTTATTGTGTGCTGAACAGGTCCAGCACCAGCTTTCAATCCTTGCTCTTCTGCTGTGGGGGCAGATGCCAAACGTTCGTGCTGTACTCACTGTGCTGCTGGGCAGCTGAGAGAGACCACCTGAGAATTTGGATTCAAATGGACTTTTAGGTATGAAACCGAGGAGAGACTGCAATGATGGTGACCCCGTTGCAAAGCTGCTTGTGTGCTGCAGAAGCCCAGCTCTAGCTTTCCCTGCTGGTCCTTCTGCTGTGCGAGCAGAATCCACTGTTCATTCTGTGCTGTGTTGTTGCGTAGCAGAGAGCAGGCTCTGGACTGATTCCATTCAAATGCTTTTCCTTATGAAAGTGAGCAGTGAAAGCAACGATGGAGGCACCAATGTAAAGGTGATTGTGTGCTGAACAGGTCCAGCACCAGCTTTCAATCCTGGTTCTACTGCTGTGGGAGCAGATGCAAAAGGTTCATGCTGTACTCACTGTGCTGCTGGGCAGCTGAGAGAGACCACCTGAGAATTTGGATTCAAATGGACTTTTAGGTATGAAACCGAGGAGAGACTGCAATGATGGTGACCCCGTTGCAAAGCTGCTTGTGTGCTGAAGAAGCCCAGCACTAGCTTTCCCTGCTGATCCTTCTGCTGTGTTAGCAGAATCCACTGTTCATTCTGTGCTGACTGTGTTGCTGCGCAGCAGAGAGCAGGCTCTGGACTGATTCCATTCAAATGCTTTTCCTGTATGAAAGTGAGCAGTGAAAGCAACGATGGAGGCCCCAATGTAAAGGGGATTGTGTGCTGAACAGGTCCAGCACCAGCTTTCAATCCTGGCTCTTCTGCTGTGGGAGCAGATGCAAAAGGTTCGTGCTGTACTCACTGTGCTGCTGGGCAGCTGAGAGAGACCACCTGAGAATTTGGATTCAAATGGACTTTTAGGTATGAAACCGAGGAGAGACTGCAATGATGGTGACCCCGTTGCAAAGCTCCTTGTGTGCTGAAGAGACACAGCACTAGCTTTCCCTGCTGGTCCGTCTGCCGTGTGAGCAGATGCCACTGTTCATTCTGTGCTGTGTTGCTGCCAGCAGGGAGCAGGCTCTGGACTGATTCCATTCAAATGCTTTTCCTGTATGAAAGTGAGCAGTGAAAGCAACGATGGAGGCACCAATGTAAAGGGGATTGTGTGCTGAACAGGTCCAACACCAGCTTTCAATCCTTGCTCTTCTGCTGTGGGAGCAGATGCCAAACGTTCGTGCTGTACTCACTGTGCTGCTGGGCAGCTGAGACCACCTGAGAATTTGGATTCAAATGGACTTTTAGGTATGAAACCGAGGAGAGACTGCAATGATGGTGACCCCGTTGCAAAGCTCCTTGTGTGCTGAAGAGACACAGCACTAGCTTTCCCTGCTGGTCCTTCTGCCGTGTGAGCAGATGCCACTGTTCATTCTGTGCTGTGTTGCTGCCAGCAGGGAGCAGGCTCTGGACTGATTCCATTCAAATGCTTTTCCTGTATGAGTGTTAGCAGTGAAAGCAACGATGGAGGCACCAATGTAAAGGGGATTGTGTGCTGAACAGGTCCAGCACCAGCTTTCAATCCTTGCTCTTCTGCTGTGGGAGCAGAGGCCAAACGTTCGTGCTGTACTCACTGTGCTGCTGGGCAGCTGAGAGACACCACCTGAGAATTCGGATTCAAATGGACTTTTAGGTATGAAACCGAGGAGAGACTGCAATGATGGTGACACCGTTGCAAATCTGCTTTTGTGCTGAAGAGGCCCAGCCCTAGCTTTCCCTGCTGGTCCTTCTGCCGTGGGAGCAGATGCCACTGTTCATTCTGTGCTGTGTTGCTGCCAGCAGAGAGCAGGCTCTGGACTGATTCCATTCAAATGCTTTTCCTTATGAAAGTGAGCAGTGAAAGAAACGATGGAGGCACAAATTTAAAGGGGATTGTGTGCTGAACAGGTCCAGCACCAGCTTTCAATCCTGGCTCTTCTGCTGTGGGAGCAGAGGCCAAACGTTCGTGCTGTACTCACTGTGCTGCTGGGCAGCTGAGCGACACCACCTGAGAATTTGGATTCAAATGGACTTTTAGGTATGAAACCGAGGAGAGACTGCAATGATGGTGACCCCGTTGCAAAGCTGCTTGTGTGCTGAAGAGGCAGAGCACTAGCTTTCCCTGCTGGTCCTTCTGCCGTGTGAGCAGATGCCACTGTTCATTCTGTGCTGACTGTGTTCCTGCGCAGCAGAGAGCCGGTTCTGGACTGATTCCATTCAAATGCTTTTCCTGTATGAAAGTGAGCAGTGAAAGCAACGATGGAGGCACCAATGTAAAGGGGATTGTGTGCTGAAGAGGTCCAGCACCAGCTTTCAATCCTGGCTCTTCTGCTGTGGGAGCAGAGGCCAAACGTTCGTGCTGTACTCACTGTGCTGCTGGGCAGCTGAGAGACACCACCTGAGAATTTGGATTCAAATGGACTTTTAGGTATGAAACCGAGGAGAGACTGCAATGCTGGTGACACCGTTGCAAAGCTGCTTGTGTGCTGAAGAGGCCCAGCAGTAGCTTTCCCTGCTGGTCCTTCTGCCGTGTGAGCAGATGCCACTGTTCATTCTGTGCTGACTGTGTTGCTGCGCAGCAGAGAGCAGGCTCTGGACTGATTCCATTCAAATGCTTTTCCTGTATGAAAGTGAGCAGTGAAAGCAACGATGGAGGCACCAATGTAAAGGTGATTGTGTGCTGAACAGGTCCAGCACCAGCTTTCAATCCTGGCTCTTCTGCTGTGGGAGCAGAGGCCAAACGTTCGTGCTGTACTCACTGTGCGGCTATAAGGCTGAGAGACACCACCTGAGAATTTGGATTCAAATGGACTTTTAGGTATGAAACCGAGGAGAGACTGCAATGATGGTGACCCCGTTGCAAAGCTGCTTGTGTGCTGAAGATGCAGAGCACTAGCTTTCCCTGCTGGTCCTTCTGCCGTGTGGGCGATGCCACTGTTCATTCTGTGCTGACTGTATTGCTGCGCAGCAGAGAGCAGGCTCTGGACTGATTCCATTCAAATGCTTTTCCTGTATGAAAGTGAGCAGTGAAAGCAACGATGGAGGCACCAATGTAAAGGGGATTGTGTGCTGAACAGGTCCAGCACCAGCTTTCAATCCTGACTCTTCTGCTGTGGGAGCAGATGCCAAACGTTCGTGCTGTACACACTGTGCTGCTGGGCAGCTGAGAGACACCACCTGAGAATTTGGATTCAAATGGACTTTTTGATATGTAACCGAGGAGAGACTGCAGTGATGGTGACCCCGTTGCAAAGCTGCTTGTGTGCTGAAGAGGCCCAGCACTAGCTTTCCCTGCTGGTCATTCTGCCGTGCGAGAAGAATCCACTGTTCGTTCTGTGCTGACTGTGTTGCTGCGCAGCAGAGAGCAGGCTCTGGACTGATTCCATTCAAATGCTTTTCCTGTATGAAAGTGAGCAGTGAAAGCAACGATGGAGGCACCAATGTAAAGGTGATTGTGTGCTGAACAGGTCCAGCACCAGCTTTCAATCCTGGCTCTTCTGCTGTGGGAGCAGATGCCAAACGTTCGTGCTGTACTCACTGTGCTGCTGGGCAGCTGAGACCACCTGAGAATTTGGATTCAAATGGACTTTTAGGTATGAAACCGCGGAGAGACTGCAATGATGGTGACACCGTTGCAAAGCTGCTTGTGTGCTGAAGAAGCCCAGCACTAGCTTTCCCTGCTGGTCCTTCTGCCGTGTGAAGAGATGCCACTGTTTATTCTGTGCTGTGTTGCTGCCAGCAGAGAGCAGGCTCTGGACTGATTCCATTCAAATGCTTTTCCTGTATGAAAGTGAGCAGTGAAAGCAACGATGGAGGCACCAATGTAAAGGGGATTGTGTGCTGAACAGGTCCAGCACCAGCTTTCAATCCTTGCTCTTCTGCTGTGGGAGCAGAGGCCAAACGTTCGTGCTGTACTCACTGTGCTGCTGGGCAGCTGAGAGACACCACCTGAGAATTCGGATTCAAATGGACTTTTAGGTATGAAACCGAGGAGAGACTGCAATGATGGTGACCCCGTTGCAAAGCTGCTTGTGTGCTGAAGAAGCCCAGCACTAGCTTTCCCTGCTGGTCCTTCTGCTGTGCGAGTAGAATCCACTGTTCATTCTGTGCTGACTGTGTTGCTGCGCAGCAGAGAGCAGGCTCTGGACTGATTCCATTCAAATGCTTTTCCTGTATGAAAGTGAGCAGTGAAAGCAACGATGGAGGCACCAATGTAAAGGGGATTGTGTGCTGAACAGGTCCAGCACCAGCTTTCAATCCTGGCTCTTCTGCTGTGGGAGCAGAGGCCAAACGTTCGTGCTGTACTAACTGTGCTGCTATGCAGCTGAGAGACACCACCTGAGAATTCGGATTCAAATGGACTTTTAGGTATGAAACCGAGGAGAGACTGCAATGCTGGTGACACCGTTGCAAATCTCCTTCTGTGCTGAAGAGGCCCAGCCCTACCTTTCCCTGCTGGTCCTTCTGCCGTGTGAGCAGATGCCACTGTTCATTCTGTGCTGTGTTGCTGCCAGCAGGGAGCAGGCTCTGGACTGATTCTATTCAAATGCTTTTCCTGTATGAGTGTTAGCAGTGAAAGCAACGATGGAGGCACCAATGTAAAGGTGATTGTGTGCTGAACAGGTCCAGCACCAGCTTTCAATCCTTGCTCTTCTGCTGTGGGAGCAGATGCCAAACGTTCGTGCTGTACTCACTGTGCTGTTGGGCAGCTGAGACCACCTAAGAATTTGGATTCAAATGGACTTTTAGGTATGAAACCGAGGAGAGACTGCAATGATGGTGACCCCGTTGCAAAGCTGCCCGTGTGCTGAAGAGGCAGAGCACTAGCTTTCCCTGCTGGTCCTTCGGACGTGTGAGCATATGCCACTGTTCATTCTGTGCTGACTGTGTTCCTGCGCAGCAGAGAGCAGGCTCTGGACTGATTCCATTCAAATGCTTTTCATGTATGAAAGTGAGCAGTGAAAGCAACGATGGAGGCACCAATGTAAAGGGGATTGTGTGCTGAACAGGTCCAGCACCAGCTTTCAATCCTTGCTCTTCTGCTGTGGGAGCAGATGCCAAACTTTTGTGCTGTACTCACTGTGCTGCTGGGCAGCTGAGAGGGACCACCTGAGAATTTGGATTCAAATGGACTTTTAGGTATGAAACCGAGGAGAGACTGCAATGATGGTGACCCCGTTGCAAAGCTGCTTGTGTGCTGAAGAGGCCCAGCACTAGCTTTCCCTGCTGGTCCTTCTGCCGTGTGAGCAGATATCACTGTTCATTCTGTGCTGTGTTGCTGCCAGCAGGGAGCAGGCTCTTGACTGATTCCATTCAAATGCTTTTCCTGTATGAAAGTGAGCAGTGAAAGCAACGATGGAGGCACCAATGTAAAGGTGATTGTGTGCTGAACAGGTCCAGCACCAGCTTTCAATCCTGGCTCTTCTGCTGTGGGAGCAGAGGCCAAACGTTCTTGCTGTACTAACTGTGCTGCTGGGCAGCTGAGAGACACCACCTGAGAATTTTGACTCAAATGGACTTTTAGGTATGAAACCGAGGAGAGACTGCAATGATGGTGACCCCGTTGCAAAGCTGCTTGTGTGCTGAAGAAGCAGAGCACTAGCTTTCCCTGCTGGTCCTTCTGCTGTGCGAGCAGAATCCACTGTTCATTCTGTGCTGACTGTGTTGCTGCGCTGCAGAGAGCAGGCTCTGGACTGATTCCACTCAAATGCTTTTCCTGTATGAAAGTGAGCAGTGAAAGCAACGATGGAGGCACCAATGTAAAGGTGATTGTGTGCTGAACAGGTCCAGCACCAGCTTTCAATCCTTGCTCTTCTGCTGTGGGAGCAGATGCCAAACGTTCGTGCTGTACTCACTGTGCTGCTGGGCAGCTGAGAGAGACCACCTGAGAATTTGGATTCAAATGGACTTTTAGGTATGAAACCGAGGAGAGACTGCAATGATGGTGACCCCGTTGCAAAGCTGCTTGTGTGCTGAAGAGACACAGCACTAGCTTTCCCTGCTGGTCCTTCTGCCGTGTGAGCAGATGCCACTGTTCATTCTGTGCTGTGTTGCTGCCAGCAGGGAGCAGGCTCTGGACTGATTCCATTCAAATGCTTTTCCTGTATGAGTGTTAGCAGTGAAAGCAACGATGGCGGCACCAATGTAAAGGGGATTGTGTGCTGAACAGGTCCAGCACCAGCTTTCAATCCTTGCTCTTCTGCTGTGGGAGCAGATGCCAAACGTTCGTGCTGTACTCACTGTGGTGCTGGGCAGCTAAGACCACCTGAGAATTTGGATTCAAATGGACTTTTAGGTATGAAACCGAGGAGAGACTGCAATGATGGTGACCCCGTTGCAAAGCTACTTGTGTGCTGAAGAAGCCCAGCACTAGCTTTCCCTGCTGGTCCTTCTGCTGTGCGAGCAGAATCCACTGTTCATTCTGTGCTGACTGTGTTGCTGCGCAGCAGAGAGCAGGCTCTGGACTGATTCCATTCAAATGCTTTTCCTGTATGAAAGTGAGCAGTGAAAGCAACGATGGAGGCACCAATGTAAAGGGGATTGAGCGCTGATCAGGTCCAGCACCAGCTTTCAATCCTTGCTCTTCTGCTGTGGGAGCAGATGCCAAACGTTCGTGCTGTACTCACTGTGCTGCTGGGCAGCTGAGACCACCTGAGAATTTGGATTCAAATGGACTTTTAGGTATGAAACCGAGGAGAGACTGCAATGATGGTGACCCCGTTGCAAAGCTGCTTTTGTGCTGAAGAGACACAGCACTAGCTTTCCCTGCTGGTCCTTCTGCCGTGTGAGCAGATGCCAGTGTTCATTCTGTGCTGTGTTGCTGCCAGCAGGGAGCAGGCTCTGGACTGATTCTATTCAAATGCTTTTCCTGTATGAGTGTTAGCAGTGAAAGCAACGATGGAGGCACCAATGTAAAGGTGATTGTGTGCTGAATAGGTCCAGCACCAGCTTTCAATCCTTGCTCTTCTGCTGTGGGAGCAGATGCCAAACGTTCGTGCTGTACTCACTGTGCGGCTATAAGGCTGAGAGACACCACCTGAGAATTTGGATTCAAATGGACTTTTAGGTATGAAACCGAGGAGAGACTGCAATGATGGTGACCCCGTTGCAAAGCTGCTTGTGTGCTGAAGATGCAGAGCACTAGCTTTCCCTGCTGGTCCTTCTGCCGTGTGGGCAGATGCCACTGTTCATTCTGTGCTGACTGTGTTGCTGCGCAGCAGAGAGCAGGCTCTGGACTGATTCCATTCAAATGCTTTTCCTGTATGAAAGTGAGCAGTGAAAGCAACGATGGAGGCACCAATGTAAAGGGGACTGTGTGCTGAACAGGTCCAGCACCAGCTTTCAATCCTTGCTCTTCTGCTGTGGGAGAAGAGGCCAAACGTTCGTGCTGTACTCACTGTGCTGCTGGGCAGCTGAGAGACACCACCAGAGAATTTGGATTCAAATGGACTTTTAGGTATGAAACCGAGGAGAGACTGCAATGATGGTGGCCCCGTTGCAAAGCTACTTGTGTGCTGAAGAAGCAGAGCACTAGCTTTCCCTGCTGGTCCTTCTGCCGTGCGAGCAGATGCCACTGTTCATTCTGTGCTGTGTTGCTGCGCAGCAGAGAGCAGGCTCTGGACTGATTCCATTCAAATGCTTTTCCTGTATGAAAGTGAGCAGTGAAAGCAACGATGGAAGCACCAATGTAAAGGGGATTGTGTGCTGAACAGGTCCAGCACCAGCTTTCAATCCTGGCTCTTCTGCTGTGGGAGTAGAGGCCATACATTCGTGCTGTACTCACTGTGCTGCTGGGCAGCTGAGAGACACCACCTGAGAATTTGGATTCAAATGGACTTTTAGGTATGAAACTGAGGAGAGACTGCAATGATGGTGTCTCCGTTGCAAAGTTGACTGTACGCTGAAGAGGCCCAGCACTAGCTTTCCCTGCTGGTCCTTCTGCTGTGGGAGAAGATGCCACTGTTCATTCTGTGCTGATTGTGTTGCTGCGCAGCAGAGAGCAGGCTCTGGACTGATTCCATTCAAATGATTTTCCTGTATGAATGTTAGGAGTGAAAGCAACGATGGAGGCACCAATGTAAAGGTGATTGTGTGCTGAACAGGTCCAGCACCAGCTTTCAATCCTGGCACTTCTGCTGTGGGAGCAGAGGCCAAACCTTCGTGCTGTACTCACTGTGCTGCTGGGCAGCTGAGAGAGACCACCTGAGAATTCGGATTCAAATGGACTTTTAGGTATGAAACCGAGGAGAGACTGCAATGATGGTGACACCATTGCAAAGCTGCTTGTGTGCTGAAGAGGCCCAGCACTAGCTTTCCCTGCTGGTCCTTCTGCTGTGGGAGCAGATGCCACTGTTCATTCATGGCTGATTGTGTTGCTGCGCAGCAGAGAGCAGGCTCTGGACTGATTCCATTCAAATGCTTTTCCTGGATGAATGTGAGCAGTGAAAGCAACGATGGAGGCACCAATGTAAAGGTGATTGTGTGCGGAACAGGTCCAGCACCAGCTTCCAATCCTGGCTCTTCTGCTGTGGGAGCAGAGGCCAAAAGTTCGTGCTCTACTCACTGTGCTGCTGGGCAGCTGAGAGAGACCACCTGAGAATTTGGATTCAAATGGACTTTTAGGTATGAAACCGAGGAGAGACTGCAATGATGGTGACACCGTTGCAAAGCTGCTTGTGTGCTGAAGAAGCCCAGCACTAGCTTTCCCTGCTGGTCCTTCTGCTGTGGGAGCAGATGCCACTGTTCATTCTGTGCTGATTGTGTTGCTGCGCAGCAGAGAGCAGGCTCTGGACTGATTCCATTCAAATGCTTTTCCTTTATGAATGTTAGGAGTGAAAGCAACGATGGAGGCACCAATGTAAAGGTGATTGTGTGCTGAACAGGTCCAGCACCAGCTTTCAATCCTTGCTCTTCTGCTGTGGGAGCAGAGGCCAAACGTTCGTGCTGTACTCACTGTGCTGCTGGGCAGCTGAGAGTGACCACCTGAGAATTTGGATTCAAATGGACTTTTAGGTATGAAACCGAGGAGAGACTGCAATGATGGTGACACTGTTGCAAAGCTCCTTGTGTGCTGAAGAGGCCCAGCACTAGCTTTCCCTTCTGGTCCTTCTGCCGTGTGAGCAGATGCCACTGTTCATTCTGTGCTGACTGTGTTGCTGCCAGCAGAGAGCAGCCTCTGGACTGATTCCATTCAAATGCTTTTCCTGTATGAAAGTGAGCAGTGAAAGCAAGGATGGAGGCACCAATGTAAAGTGATTGTGTGCTGAACAGGTCCAGCACCAGCTTTCAATCCTGGCTCTTCTGCTGTGGGAGCAGAGGCCAAACGTTCGTGCTCTACTCACTGTGCTGCTGGGCAGCTGAGACCACCTGAGAATTTGGATCCAATGGACTTTTAGGTATGAAACCGAGGAGAGACTGCAATGATGGTGACACCGTTGCAAAGGTGCTTGTGTGCTGAAGAGGCCCAGCACTAGCTTTCCCTGCTGGTCCTTCTGCTGTGGGAGCAGATGCCACTGTTCATTCTGTGCTGATTGTGTTGCTGCGCAGCAGAGAGCAGGCTCTGGACTGATTCCATTCAAATGCTTTTCCTGCATGAATGTTAGGAGTGAAAGCAACGATGGAGGCACCAATGTAAAGGTGATTGTGTGCTGAACAGGTCCAGCACCAGCTTTCAATCCTGGCTCTTCTGCTGTGGGAGCAGAGGCCAAACGTTCGTGCTCTACTCACTGTGCTGCTGGGCAGCTGAGAGAGACCACCTGAGAATTTGGATTCAAATGGACTTTTAGGTATGAAACCGAGGAGAGACTGCAATGGTGGTGTCTCCGTTGCAAAGTTGACTGTACGCTGAAGAGGCCCAGCACTAGCTTTCCCTGCTGGTCCTTCTGCTGTGGGAGCAGATGCCACTGTTCATTCTGTGCTGATTGTGTTGCTGCGCAGCAGAGAGCAGGCTCTGGACTGATTCCATTCAAATGCTTTTCCTGGATGAATGTTAGCAGTGAAAGAAACGATGGAGGCACCAATGTAAAGGTGATTGTGTGCTGAACAGGTCCAGCACCAGCTTTCAATCCTGGCTCTTCTGCTGTGGGAGCAGAGGCCAAACGTTCGTGCTCTACTCACTGTGCTGCTGGGCAGCTGAGAGAGACCACCTGAGAATTTGGATTCAAATGGACTTTTAGGTATGAAACCGAGGAGAGACTGCAATGATGGTGACACCTTTGCAAAGCTGACTGTGTGCTGAAGAGGCCCAGCACTAGCTTTCCCTGCTGGTCCTTCTGCTGTGGGAGCAGATGCCACTGTTCATTCTGTGCTGATTGTGTTGCTGCGCAGCAGAGAGCAGTCTCTGGACTGATTCCATTCAAATGCTTTTCCTGCATGAATGTTAGGAGTGAAAGCAACGATGGAGGCACCAATGTAAAGGTGATTGTGTGCTAAACAGGTCCAGCACAAGCTTTCAATCCCGGCTCTTCTGCTGTGGGAGCAGATGCCAAACGTTCGTGCTCTACTAACTGTGCTGCTGGGCAGCTGTGAGAGACCACCTGAGAATTTGGATTCAAATGGACTTCTAGGTATGAAACCAAGGAGAGACTGCAATGATGGTGACGCCGTTGCAAAGGTGCTTGTGTGCTGAAGAGGCCCAGCACTAGCTTTCCCTGCTGGTCCTTCTGCTGTGGGAGAAGATGCCACTGTTCATTCTGTGCTGACTGTGTTGCTGCGCAGCAGAGAGCAGGCTCTGGACTGATTCCATTCAAATGCTTTTCCTGAATGAATGTGAGCAGTGAAAGCAACGATGGAGGCACCAATGTAAAGGTGATTGTGTGCTGAACAGGTCCAGCACCAGCTTTCAATCCTGGCTCTTCTGCTGTGGGAGCAGAGGCCAAACATTCGTGCTGTACTCACTGTGCTGCTGGGCAGCTGAGAGAGACCACCTGAGAATTTGGATTCAAATGGACTTTTAGGTATGAAACCGAGGAGAGACTGCAATGATGGTGACACCGTTGCAAAGCTGCTTGTGTGCTGAAGAGGCCCAGCACTAGCTTTCCCTGCTGGTCCTTCTGCTGTGGGAGCAGATGCCACTGTTCATTCTGTGCTGATTGTGTTGCTGCGCAGCAGAGAGCAGGCTCTGGACTGATTCCATTCAAATGCTTTTCCTGGATGAATGTTAGCAGTGAAAGCAACGATGGAGGCACCAATGTAAAGGTGATTGTGTGCTGAACAGGTCCAGCACCAGCTTTCAATCCTGGCTCTTCTGCTGTGGGAGTAGAGGCCAAACATTCGTGCTGTACTCACTGTGCTGCTGGGCAGCTGAGAGACACCACCTGAGAATTTGGATTCAAATGGACTTTTAGGTATGAAACCGAGGAGAGACTGCAATGATGGTGACACCGTTGCAGAGCTGGTTGTGTGCTGAAGAGGCCCAGCACTAGCTTTCCCTGCTGGTCCTTCTGCTGTGGGAGCAGATGCCACTGTTCATTCTGTGCTGATTGTGTTGCTGTGCAGCAGAGAGCAGGCTCTGGACTGATTCCATTCAAATGCTTTTCCTGGATGAATGTTAGGAGGGAAAGCAACGATGGAGGCACCAATGTAAAGGTGATTGTGTGCTGAACAGGTCCAGCACCAGCTTTCAATCCTGGCTCTTCTGCTGTGGGAGCAGAGGCCAAACCTTCGTGCTGTACTCACTGTGCTGCTGGGCAGCTGAGAGACACCACCTGAGAATTTGGATTCAAATGGACTTTTAGGCATGAAACCGAGGAGAGACTGCATTGATGGTGACAGCGTTGCAAAGCTGCTTGTGTGCTGAAGAGACACAGCACTAGCTTTCCCTGCTGGTCCTTCTTCTGTGGGAGCAGATGCCACTGTTCATTCTGTGCTGATTGTGTTGCTGCGCAGCAGAGAGCAGGCTCTGGACTGATTCCATTCAAATGCTTTTCCTGGATGAATGTTAGGAGTGAAAGCAACGATGGAGGCACCAATGTAAAGGTGATTGTGTGCTGAACAGGTCCAGCACCAGCTTTCAATCCTTGCTCTTCTGCTGTGGGAGCAGAGGCCAAACGTTCGTGCTGTACTCACTGTGCTGCTGGGCAGCTGAGAGAGACCACCTGAGAATTCGGATTCAAATGGACTTTTAGGTATGAAACCGAGGAGAGACTGCAATGATGGTGACACCATTGCAAAGCTGCTTGTGTGCTGAAGAGGCCCAGCACTAGCTTTCCCTGCTGGTCCTTCTGCTGTGGGAGCAGATGCCACTGTTCATTCATGGCTGATTGTGTTGCTGCGCAGCAGAGAGCAGGCTCTGGACTGATTCCATTCAAATGCTTTTCCTGGATGAATGTGAGCAGTGAAAGCAACGATGGAGGCACCAATGTAAAGGTGATTGTGTGCTGAACAGGTCCAGCACCAGCTTTCAATCCTGGCTCTTCTGCTGTGGGAGCAGAGGCCAAACGTTCGTGCTGTACTCACTGTGCTGCTGGGCAGCTGAGAGAGACCACCTGAGAATTTGGATTCAAATGGACTTTTAGGTATGAAACCGAGGAGAGACTGCAATGATGGTGACACCGTTGCAAAGCTGCTTGTGTGCTGAAGAGGCCCAGCACTAGCTTTCCCTGCTGGTCCTTCTGCTGTGGGAGCAGATGCCACTGTTCATTCTGTGCTGATTGTGTTGCTGCGCAGCAGAGAGCAGGCTCTGGACTGATTCCATTCAAATGCTTTTCCTTTATGAATGTTAGGAGTGAAAGCAACGATGGAGGCACCAATGTAAAGGTGATTGTGTGCTGAACAGGTCCAGCACCAGCTTTCAATCCTTGCTCTTCTGCTGTGGGAGCAGAGGCCAAACGTTCGTGCTGTACTCACTGTGCTGCTGGGCAGCTGAGAGAGACCTCCTGAGAATTTGGATTCAAATGGACTTTTAGGTATGAAACCGAGGAGAGACTGCAATGATGGTGACACCGTTGCAGAGCTGGTTGTGTGCTGAAGAGGCCCAGCACTTGCTTTCCCTGATGATCCTTCTCCCGTGTGAGCAGATGCCACTGTTCATTCTGTGCGGACTGACTTGCTGTGCAGCAGAGAGCAGGCTCTGGACTGATTCCATTCAAATGCTTTTCCTGGATGAATGTTAGGAGTGAAAGCAACGATGGAGGCACCAATGTAAAGGTGATTGTGTGCTGAACAGGTCCAGCACCAGCTTTCAATCCTGGCTCTTCTGCTGTGGGAGCAGAGGCCAAACGTTCGTGCTGTACTCAGTGTACTGCTGGGCAGCTGAGAGAGACCACCTGAGAATTTGGATTCAAATGGACTTTTAGGTATGAAACCGAGGAGAGACTGCAATGATGGTGACACCGTTGCAAAGCTGACTGTGTGCTGAGGAGGCCCAGCACTAGCTTTCCCTGCTGGTCCTTCTGCTGTGGGAGCAGATGCCACTGTTCATTCTGTGCTGATTGTGTTGCTGCGCAGCAGAGAGCAGGCTCTGGACTGATTCCATTCAAATGCTTTTCCTGCATGAATGTTAGGAGTGAAAGCAACGATGGAGGCACCAATGTAAAGGTGATTGTGTGCTAAACAGGTCCAGCACCAGCTTTCAATCCCGGCTCTTCTGCTGTGGGAGCAGAGGCCAAACGTTCGTGCTCTACTAACTGTGCTGCTGGGCAGCTGTGAGAGACCACCTGAGAATTTGGATTCAAATGGACTTCTAGGTATGAAACCGAGGAGAGACTGCAATGATGGTGACCCCGTTGCAAAGCTGCTTGTGTGCTGAAGAGGCCCAGCACTAGCTTTCCCTGCTGGTCCTTCTGCTGTGGGAGAAGATGCCACTGTTCATTCTGTGCTGACTGTGTTGCTGCGCAGCAGAGAGCAGGCTCTGGACTGATTCCATTCAAATGCTTTTCCTGTATGAAATTGGGCACTGAAAGCAACGATGGAGGCACCAATGTAAAGGTGATTGTGTGCTGAACAGGTCCAGCACCAGCTTTCAATCCTGGCTCTTCTGCTGTGGGAGCAGAGGCCAAACATTCGTGCTGTACTCACTGTGCTGCTGGGCAGCTGAGAGACACCACCTGAGAATTTGGATTCAAATGGACTTTTAGGTATGAAACCGAGGAGAGACTGCAATGATGGTGACACCGTTGCAAAGCTGCTTGTGTGCTGAAGAGGCCCAGCACTAGCTTTCCCTGCTGGTCCTTCTGCTGTGGGAGCAGATGCCACTGTTCATTCTGTGCTGACTGTGTTGCTGCGCAGCAGAGAGCAGGCTCTGGACTGATTCCATTCAAATGCTTTTCCTGGATGAATGTTAGCAGTGAAAGCAACGATGGAGGCACCAATGTAAAGGTGATTGTGTGCTGAACAGGTCCAGCACCAGCTTTCAATCCTGGCTCTTCTGCTGTGGGAGCAGAGGCCAAACGTTCGTGCTGTACTCACTGTGCTGCTGGGCAGCTGAGAGAGACCACCTGAGAATTTGGATTCAAATGGACTTTTAGGTATGAAACCGAGGAGAGACTGCAATGATGGTGACACCGTTGCAAAGCTGCTTGTGTGCTGAAGAGGCCCAGCACTAGCTTTCCCTGCTGGTCCTTCTGCTGTGGGAGCAGATGCCACTGTTCATTCTGTGCTGATTGTGTTGCTGCGCAGCAGAGAGCAGGCTCTGGACTGATTCCATTCAAATGCTTTTCCTTTATGAATGTTAGGAGTGAAAGCAACGATGGAGGCACCAATGTAAAGGTGATTGTGTGCTGAACAGGTCCAGCACCAGCTTTCAATCCTTGCTCTTCTGCTGTGGGAGCAGAGGCCAAACGTTCGTGCTGTACTCACTGTGCTGCTGGGCAGCTGAGAGAGACCTCCTGAGAATTTGGATTCAAATGGACTTTTAGGTATGAAACCGAGGAGAGACTGCAATGATTGTGACACCGTTGCAGAGCTGGTTGTGTGCTGAAGAGGCCCAGCACTTGCTTTCCCTGATGATCCTTCTCCCGTGTGAGCAGATGCCACTGTTCATTCTGTGCGGACTGACTTGCTGTGCAGCAGAGAGCAGGCTCTGGACTGATTCCATTCAAATGCTTTTCCTGGATGAATGTTAGGAGTGAAAGCAACGATGGAGGCACCAATGTAAAGGTGATTGTGTGCTGAACAGGTCCAGCACCAGCTTTCAATCCTGGCTCTTCTGCTGTGGGAGCAGAGGCCAAACGTTCGTGCTGTACTCAGTGTACTGCTGGGCAGCTGAGAGAGACCACCTGAGAATTTGGATTCAAATGGACTTTTAGGTATGAAACCGAGGAGAGACTGCAATGATGGTGACAGCGTTGCAAAGCTGCTTGTGTGCTGAAGAGGCCCAGCACTAGCTTTCCCTGCTGGTCCTTCTGCTGTGGGAGCAGATGCCACTGTTCATTCTGTGCTGACTGTGTTGCTGCGCAGCAGAGAGCAGGCTCTGGACTGATTCCATTCAAATGCTTTTCCTGTATGAAAGTGGGCAGTGAAAGCAACGAAGGAGGCACCAATGTAAAGGTGATTGTGTGCTGAACAGGTCCAGCACCAGCTTTCAATCCTGGCTCTTCTGCTGTGGGAGCAGAGGCCAAACGTTCGTGCTGTACTCACTGTGCTGCTGGGCAGCTGAGAGAGACCACCTGAGAATTTGGATTCAAATGGACTTTTAGGTATGAAACCGAGGAGAGACTGCAATGATGGTGACACCGTTGCAAAGCTGCTTGTGTGCTGAAGAGGCCCAGCACTAGCTTTCCCTTCTGGTCCTTCTGCTGTTGGAGCAGATGCCACTGTTCATTCTGTGCTGATTGTGTTGCTGCACAGCAGAGAGCTGGCTCTGGACTGATTCCATTCAAATGCTTTTCCTGTGTGAATATTAGGAGTGAAAGCAACGATGGAGGCACCAATGTAAAGGTGATTGTGTGCTGAACAGGTCCAGCACCAGCTTTATATCTTGGCACTTCTTCTGTGGGAGCAGTGGCCAAACCTTCGTGCTGTACTCACTGTTCTGCTGGTCAGCTGAGAGACACCACATGAGAATTCGGATTCAAATGGACTTTCAGGCATGAAACCGAGGAGAGACTGCAATGAGGGTGATAGCGTTGCAAAGCTGCTTGTGTGCTGAAGAGGCCCAGCACTAGCTTTCCCTGCTGGTCCTTCTGCTGTGGGAGCAGATGCCACTGTTCATTATGTGCTGATTGTGTTGTTGTGAGCACAGAGCAGACTCTGGACTGATTCCATTCAAATGCTTTTCCTGTATGAAAGTGAGCAGTGAAAGCAACGATGGAGGCACCAATGTAAAGGTGATTGTGTGCTGAACAGGTCCAGCACCAGCTTTCAGTCCTGGCTCTTCTGCTGTGGGAGCAGAGGCCAAACGTTCGTGCTGTACTCACTGTGCTGCTGGGCAGCTGAGAGAGACCACCTGAGAATTCGGATTCAAATGGACTTTTAGGTATGAAACCGAGGAGAGACTGGAATGATGCTGACACCGTTGCAAAGCTGCTTGTGTGCTGAAGAGACAGAGCCCTAGCTTTCCCTGCTGGTCCTTCTGCCGTGTGAGCAGATGCCACTGTTCATTCTGTGCTGTGTTGCTGCCAGCAGGGAGCAGGCTCTGGACTGATTCTATTCAAATGCTTTTCCTGTATGAGTGTTAGGAGTGAAAGCAACGATGGAGGCACCAATGTAAAGGTGATTGTGTGCTGAACAGGTCCAGCACCAGCTTTCAATCCTTGCTCTTCTTCTGTGGGAGCAGATGCCAAACGTTCGTGCTGTACTCACTGTGCTGCTGGGCAGCTGAGACCACCTGAGAATTTGGATTCAAATGGACTTTTAGGTATGAAACCGAGGAGAGACTGCAATGATGGTGACCCCGTTGTAAAGCTGCTTGTGTGCTGAAGAAGCCCAGCACTAGCTTTCCCTGCTGGTCCTTCTGCTGTGTTAGCAGAGTCCACTGTTCATTCTATGCTGACTGTGTTGCTGCGCAGCAGGGAGCAGGCTCTGCACTGATTCCATTCAAATGCTTTTCCTGAATGAAAGTGAGCAGTGAAAGCAACGCTAGAGGCACCAATGTAAACGTGATTGTGTGCTGAACAGGTCCAGCACCAGCTTTCAATCCTGGCTCTTCTGCTGTGGGGGCAGATGCCAAACGTTCGTGCTGTACTCACTGTGCTGCTGGGCAGCTGAGAGAGACCACCTGAGAATTTGGATTCAAATGGACTTTTAGGTATGAAACCGAGGAGAGACTGCAATGATGGTGACCCCGTTGCAAAGCTCCTTGTGTGCTGAAGAGACACAGCACTAGCTTTCCCTGCTGGTCCTTCTGCCGTGTGAGCAGATGCCACTGTTCATTCTGTGCTGTGTTGCTGCCAGCAGGGAGCAGGCTCTGGACCGATTCTATTCAAATGCTTTTCCTGTATGAGTGTTAGCAGTGAAAGCAACGATGGAGGCACCAATGTAAAGGTGATTGTGTGCTGAACAGGTCCAGCACCAGCTTTCAATCCTGGCTCTTCTGCTGTGGGAGCAGAGGCCAAACGTTCGTGCTGTACTCACTGTGGTGCTGGGCAGCTGAGAGAGACCACCTGAGAATTTGGATTCAAATGGACTTTTAGGTATGAAACCGAGGAGAGACTGCAATGATGGTGACCCCGTTGCAAAGCTGCTTGTGTGCTGAAGAAGCCCAGCACTAGCTTTCCCTGCTGGTCCTTCTGCCGTGTGAGCAGATGCCACTGATCATTCTGTGCTGTGTTGCTGCCAGCAGGGAGCAGGCTCTGGACTGATTCCATTCAAATGCTTTTCCTGTATGAAAGTGAGCAGTGAAATCAACGATGGAGGCACCAATGTAAAGGGGATTGTGTGCTGAACTGGTCCAGCACCAGCTTTCAATCCTTGATCTTCTGCTGTGGGAGCAGATGCCAAACGTTCGTGCTGTACTCACTGTGCTGCTGGGCAGCTGAGAGAGACCACCTGAGAATTTGGATTCAAATGGACTTTTAGGTATGAAACCGAGGAGAGACTGCAATGATGGTGACCCCGTTGCAAAGCTGCTTGTGTGCTGAAGAAGCCCAGCACTAGCTTTCCCTGATGGTCCTTCTGCTGTGGGAGCAGAATCCTCTGTTCATTCTGTGCTGACTGTGTTGCTGCGCAGCAGAGAGCAGGCTCTGGACTGATTCCATTCAAATGCTTTTCCTGTATGAAAGTGAGCAGTGAAAGCAACGATGGAGGCACCAATGTAAAGGTGATTGTGTGCTGAACAGGTCCAGCACCAGCTTTCAATCCTGGCTCTTCTGCTGTGGGAGCAGATGCCAAACGTTCGTGCTGTACTCACTGTGCTGCTGGGCAGCTGAGAGAGACCACCTGAGAATTTGGATTCAAATGGACTTTTAGGTATGAAACCGAATAGAGACAGCAAAGATGGTGACCCCGTTGCAAAGCTGCTTGTGTGCTGAAGAAGCCCAGCACTAGCTTTCCCTGCTGGTCATTCTGCCGTGTGAGCAGATGCCACTGTTCATTTTGTGCTGACTGTGTTCCTGCGCAGCAGAGAGCAGGCTCTGGACTGATTCTATTCAAGTACTTTTCCTGTATGAAAGTGAGCAGTGAAAGCAACGACGGAGGCACCAATGTAAAGGGGATTGTGTGCTGAACAGGTCCAGCACCAGCTTTCAATCCTTGCTCTTCTGCTGTGGGAGCAGATGCCAAACGTTCGTGCTGTACTCACTGTGCTGCTGGGCAGCTGAGAGAGACCACCTGAGAATTTGGATTCAAATGGACTTTTAGGTATGAAACCGAGGAGAGACTGCAATGATGGTGACCCCTTTGCAAAGCTCCTTGTGTGCTGATAAATCCCAGCACTAGCTTTCCCTGCTGGTCCTTCTGCTGTGCGAGCAGAATCCACTGTTCATTCTGTGCTGACTGTGTTGCTGCGCAGCAGAGAGCAGGCTCTGGACTGATTCCATTCAAATGCTTTTCCTGTATGAAAGTGAGCAGTGAAAGCAACGATGGAGGCACCAATGTAAAGGGGATTGTGTGCTGAACAGGTCCAGCACCAGCTTTCAATCCTGGCTCTTCTGCTGTGGGAGCAGATGCCAAACGTTCGTGCTGTACTCACTGTGCTGCTGGGCAGCTGAGAGACACCACCTGAGAATTTGGATTCAAATGGACTTTTAGGTATGAAATCGTATAGAGACTGCAATGATGGTGCCCCGTTGCAATGCTGCTTGTGTGCTGAAGAAGCAGAGCACTAGCTTTCCCTGCTGGTCCTTCTGCCTTGTGAGCAGATGCCACTGTTCATTCTGTGCTGACTGTGTTCCTGCGCAGCAGAGAGCAGGCTCTGGACTGATTCCATTCAAATGCTTTTCCTGTATGAAAGTGAGCAGTGAAAGCAACGATAGAGGCACCAATGTAAAGGTGATTGTGTGCTGAACAGGTCCAGCACCAGCTTTCAATCCTTGCTCTTCTGCTGTGGGAGCAGATGCCAAACGTTCGTGCTGTACTCACTGTGCTGTTGGGCAGCTGAGAGAGACCACCTGAGAATTTGGATTCAAATGGACTTTTAGGTATGAAACCGAGGAGAGACTGCAATGATGGTGACACCGTTGCAAAGCTGCTTGTGTGCTGAAGAAGCCCAGCACTAGCTTTCCCTGCTGGTCCTTCTGCTGTGCGAGCAGAATCCACTGTTCATTCTGTGCTGACTGTGTTGCTGCGCAGCAGAGAGCAGGCTCGGGACTGATTCCATTCAAATGCTTTTCCTGTATGAAAGTGAGCAGTGAAAGCAACGATGGAGGCACCAATGTAAAGGGGACTGTGTGCTGAACAGGTCCAGCACCAGCTTTCAATCCTTGCTCTTCTGCTGTGGGAGCAGAGGCCAAACGTTCGTGCTGTACTCACTGTGCTGCTGGGCAGCTGAGAGACACCACCAGAGAATTTGGATTCAAATGGACTTTTAGGTATGAAACCGAGGAGAGACTGCAATGATGGTGGCCCCGTTGCAAAGCTACTTGTGTGCTGAAGAAGCAGAGCACTAGCTTTCCCTGCTGGTCCTTCTGCCGTGCGAGCAGATGCCACTGTTCATTCTGTGCTGTGTTGCTGCGCAGCAGAGAGCAGGCTCTGGACTGATTCCATTCAAATGCTTTTCCTGTATGAAAGTGAGCAGTGAAAGCAACGATGGAAGCACCAATGTAAAGGGGATTGTGTGCTGAACAGGTCCAGCACCAGCTTTCAATCCTGGCACTTCTGCTGTGGGAGCAGAGGCCAAACGTTCCTGCTGTACTCACTGTGCTGCTGGGCAGCTGAGAGAGACCACCTGAGAATTTGGATTCAAATGGACTTTTAGGTATGAAACCGAGGAGAGACTGCAATGATGGTGACCCCGTTGCAAAGCTCCTTGTGTGCTGAAGAGACACAGCACTAGCTTTCCCAGCTGGTCCTTTTGCCGTGTGAGCAGATGCCACTGTTCATTCTGTGCTGTGTTGCTGCCAGCAGGGAGCAGGCTCTGGACTGATTCCATTCAAATGCTTTTCCTGTATGAAAGTGAGTAGTGAAAGCAACGATGGAGGCACCAATGCAAAGGGGACTGTGTGCTGAACAGGTCCAGCACCAGCTTTCAATCCTGGCTCTTCTGCTGTGGGAGCAGATGCCAAACGTTCGTGCTGTACTCACTGTGCTGCTGGGCAGCTGAGACCACCTGAGAATTTGGATTCAAATGGACTTTTAGGTATGAAACCGAGGAGAGACTGCAATGATGGTGACACCGTTGCAAAGCTGCTTGTGTGCTGAAGAGACTCAGTACTGGCTTTCCCTGATGATCCTTCTGCCGTGTGAGCAGATGCCACTGTTCATTCTGTGCTGTGATGTTGCACAGAAGAGTGCAGGCTCTGGACTGATTCCATTCAAATGCTTTTCCTGTATGAAAGTGAGCAGTGAAAGCAACGATGGAGGCACCAATGTAAAGGTGATTGTGTGCTGAACAGGTCCAGCACCAGCTTTCAATCCTGGCTCTTCTGCTGTGGGAGCAGATGCCAAACGTTCGTGCTGTACTCACTGTGCTGCTGGGCAGCTGAGAGAGACCACCTGAGAATTTGGATTCAAATGGACTTTTAGGTATGAAACCGAATAGAGACAGCAAAGATGGTGACCCCGTTGCAAAGCTGCTTGTGTGCTGAAGAAGCCCAGCACTAGCTTTCCCTGCTGGTCATTCTGCCGTGTGAGCAGATGCCACTGTTCATTTTGTGCTGACTGTGTTCCTGCGCAGCAGAGAGCAGGCTCTGGACTGATTCCATTCAAGTACTTTACCTGTATGAAAGTGAGCAGTGAAATCAGCGATGGAGGCACCAATGTAAAGGTGATTGTGTGCTGAACAGGTCCAGCACCAGCTTTCAATCCTGGCTCTTCTGCTGTGGGAGCAGAGGCCAAACGTTCGTGCTGTACTCACTGTGCTGCTGGGCAGCTGAGAGTGACCACCTGAGAATTTGGATTCAAATGGACTTTTAGGTATGAAACCGAGGAGAGACTGCAATGATGGTGACACTGTTGCAAAGCTCCTTGTGTGCTGAAGAGGCCCAGCACTAGCTTTCCCTTCTGGTCCTTCTGCCGTGTGAGCAGATGCCACTGTTCATTCTGTGCTGACTGTGTTGCTGCGCAGCAGAGAGCAGCCTCTGGACTGATTCCATTCAAATGCTTTTCCTGTATGAAAGTGAGCAGTGAAAGCAAGGTTGGAGGCACCAATGTAAAGTGATTGTGTGCTGAACAGGTCCAGCACCAGCTTTCAATCCTGGCTCTTCTGCTGTGGGAGCAGAGGCCAAACGTTCGTGCTCTACTCACTGTGCTGCTGGGCAGCTGAGAGAGACCACCTGAGAATTTGGATTCAAATGGACTTTTAGGTATGAAACCGAGGAGAGACTGCAATGATGGTGACAGCGTTGCAAAGGTGCTTGTGTGCTGAAGAGGCCCAGCACTAGCTTTCCCTGCTGGTCCTTCTGCTGTGGGAGCAGATGCCACTGTTCATTCTGTGCTGATTGTGTTGCTGCGCAGCAGAGAGCAGGCTCTGGACTGATTCCATTCAAATGCTTTTCCTGGATGAATGTTAGCAGTGAAAGAAACGATGGAGGCACCAATGTAAAGGTGATTGTGTGCTGAACAGGTCCAGCACCAGCTTTCAATCCTGGCTCTTCTGCTGTGGGAGCAGAGGCCAAACGTTCGTGCTCTACTCACTGTGCTGCTGGGCAGCTGAGAGAGACCACCTGAGAATTTGGATTCAAATGGACTTTTAGGTATGAAACCGAGGAGAGACTGCAATGATGGTGACACCGTTGCAAAGCTGACTGTGTGCTGAAGAGGCCCAGCACTAGCTTTCCCTGCTGGTCCTTCTGCTGTGGGGGCAGATGCCACTGTTCATTCTGTGCTGATTGTGTTGCTGCGCAGCAGAGAGCAGGCTCTGGACTGATTCCATTCAAATGCTTTTCCTGCATGAATGTTAGGAGTGAAAGCAACGATGGAGGCACCAATGTAAAGGTGATTGTGTGCTAAACAGGTCCAGCATTAGCTTTCAATCCCGGCTCTTCTGCTGTGGGAGGAGAGGCCAAACGTTCGTGCTCTACTAACTGTGCTGCTGGGCAGCTGTGAGAGACCACCTGAGAATTTGGATTCAAATGGACTTCTAGGTATGAAACCAAGGAGAGACTGCAATGATGGTGACACCGTTGCAAAGGTGCTTGTGTGCTGAAGAGGCCCAGCACTAGCTTTCCCTGCTGGTCCTTCTGCTGTGGGAGCAGATGCCACTGTTCATTCTGTGCTGACTGTGTTGCTGCGCAGCAGAGAGCAGGCTCTGGACTGATTCCATTCAAATGCTTTTCCTGTATGAAAGTGGGCACTGAAAGCAACGATGGAGGCACCAATGTAAAGGTGATTGTGTGCTGAACAGGTCCAGCACCAGCTTTCAATCCTGGCTCTTCTGCTGTGGGAGCAGATGCCAAACATTCGTGCTGTACTCACTGTGCTGCTGGGCAGCTGAGAGACACCACCTGAGAATTTGGATTCAAATGGACTTTTAGGTATGAAACCGAGGAGAGACTGCAATGATGGTGACACCGTTGCAAAGCTGCTTGTGTGCTGAAGAGGCCCAGCATTAGCTTTCCCTGCTGGTCCTTCTGCTGTGGGAGCAGATGCCACTGTTCATTCTGTGCTGATTGTGTTGCTGCGCAGCAGAGAGCAGGCTCTGGACTGATTCCATTCAAATGCTTTTCCTGGATGAATGTTAGCAGTGAAAGCAACGATGGAGGCACCAATGTAAAGGTGATTGTGTGCTGAACAGGTCCAGCACCAGCTTTCAATCCTGGCTCTTCTGCTGTGGGAGCAGAGGCCAAACGTTCGTGCTGTACTCACTGTGCTGCTGGGCAGCTGAGAGACACCACCTGAGAATTTGGATTCAAATGGACTTTTAGGCATGAAACCGAGGAGAGACTGCAATGATGGTGACAGCGTTGCAAAGCTGCTTGTGTGCTGAAGAGACACAGCACTAGCTTTCCCTGCTGGTCCTTCTGCTGTGGGAGCAGATGCCACTGTTCATTCTGTGCTGATTGTGTTGCTGCGCAGCAGAGAGCAGGCTCTGGACTGATTCCATTCAAATGCTTTTCCTGTATGAAAGTGGGCAGTGAAAGCAACGATGGAGGCACCAATGTAAAGGTGATTGTGTGCTGAACAGGTCCAGCACCAGCTTTCAATCCTGGCTCTTCTGCTGTGGGAGCAGAGGCCAAACGTTCGTGCTGTATTCACTGTGCTGCTGGGCAGCTGTGAGAGACCACCTGAGAATTTGGATTCAAATGGACTTTTAGGTATGAAACCGAGGAGAGACTGCAATGATGGTGACACCGTTGCAAAGCTGCTTGTGTGCTGAAGAGGCCCAGCACTAGCTTTCCCTGCTGGTCCTTCTGCAGTGGGAGCAGATGCCACTGTTCATTCTGTGCTGATTTTGTTGCTGCACAGCAGAGAGCAGGCTCTGGACTGATTCCATTCAAATGCTTTTCCTGTATGAAAGTGAGCAGTGAAAGCAACGATGGAGGCACCAATGTAAAGGGGATTGTGTGCTGAACAGGTCCAGCACCAGCTTTCAATCCTTGCTCTTCTGCTGTGGGAGCAGATGCCAAACGTTCGTGCTGTACTCACTGTGCTGCTGGGCAGCTGAGAGAGACCACCTGAGAATTTGGATTCAAATGGACTTTTAGGTATGAAACCGAGGAGAGACTGCAATGACGGTGACCCCGTTGCAAAGCTCCTTGTGTGCTGAAGAGACACAGCACTAGCTTTCCCTGCTGGTCCTTCTGCCGTGTGAGCAGATGCCACTGTTCATTCTGTGCTGTGTTGCTGCCAGCAGGGAGCAGGCTCTGGACTGATTCTATTCAAATGCTTTTCCTGTATGAGTGTTAGCAGTGAAAGCAACGATGGAGGCACCAATGTAAAGGTGATTGTGTGCTGAACAGGTCCAGCACCAGCTTTCAATCCTTGCTCTTCTGCCTTGGGAGCAGATGCCAAACGTTCGTGCTGTACTCACTGTGCTGCTGGGCACCTGAGACCACCTGAAAATTTGGATTCAAATGGACTTTTAGGTATGAAACCGAGGAGAGACTGCAATGATGGTGACCCCGTTGCAAAGCTGCTTGTGTGCTGAAGAAGCCCAGCACTAGCTTTCCCTGATGGTCCTTCTGCTGTGCGAGCAGAATCCACTGTTCATTCTGTGCTGACTGTGTTGCTGCGCAGCAGAGAGCAGGCTCTGGACTGATTCCATTCAAATGCTTTTCCTGTATGAAAGTGAGCAGTGAAAGCAACGATGGAGGCACCAATGTAAAGGTGATTGTGTGCTGAACAGGTCCAGCACCAGCTTTCAATCCTGGCTCTTCTGCTGTGGGAGCAGATGCCAAACGTTCGTGCTGTACTCACTGTGCTGCTGGGCAGCTGAGAGAGACCACCTGAGAATTTGGATTCAAATGGACTTTTAGGTATGAAACCGAGGAGAGACTGCAATGATGGTGACCCCGTTGCAAAGCTCCTTGTGTGCTGAAGAGACACAGCACTAGCTTTCCCTGCTGGTCCTTCTGCCGTGGGAGCAGATGCCACTGTTCATTCTGTGCTGTGTTGCTGCCAGCAGGGAGCAGGCTCTGGACCGATTCTATTCAAATGCTTTTCCTGTATGAGTGTTAGCAGTGAAAGCAACGATGGAGGCACCAATGTAAAGGTGATTGTGTGCTGAACAGGTCCAGCCCCAGCTTTCAATCCTTGCTCTTCTGCTGTGGGAGCAGATGCCAAACGTTCGTGCTGTACTCACTGTGGTGCTGGGCAGCTGTGAGAGACCACCTGAGAATTTGGATTCAAATGGACTTTTAGGTATGAAACCGAGGAGAGACTGCAATGATGGTGACCCCGTTGCAAAGCTCCTTGTGTGCTGAAGAGACACAGCACTAGCTTTCCCTGCTGGTCCTTCGGCCGTGTGAGCAGATGCCACTGTTCATTCTGTGCTGTGTTGCTGCCAGCAGGGAGCAGGCTCTGGACTGTTTCCATTCAAATGTTTTTCCTGTATGAAAGTGAGCAGTGAAAGCAACAATAGAGGCACCAATGTAAAGGTGATTGTGTGCTGAACAGGTCCAGCACCAGCTTTCAATCCTTGCTCTTCTGCTGTGGGAGCAGATGCCAAACGTTCGTGCTGTACTCACTGTGCTGCTGGGCAGCTGAGAGAGACCACCTGAGAATTTGGATTCAAATGGACTTTTAGGTATGAAACCGAGGAGAGACTGCAATGATGGTGACACCGTTGCAAAGCTGCTTGTGTGCTGAAGAAGCCCAGCACTAGCTTTCCCTGATGGTCCTTCTGCTGTGCGAGCAGAATCCACTGTTCATTCTGTGCTGACTGTGTTGCTGCGCAGCAGAGAGCAGGCTCTGGACTGATTCCATTCAAATGCTTTTCCTGTATGAAAGTGAGCAGTGAAAGCAACGATGGAGGCACCAATGTAAAGGGGATTGTGTGCTGAACAGGTCCAGCACCAGCTTTCAATCCTTGCTCTTCTGCTGTGGGAGCAGATGCCAAACGTTCGTGCTGTACTCACTGTGCTGCTGGGCAGCTGAGAGAGACCACCTGAGAATTTGGATTCAAATGGACTTTTAGGTATGAAACCGAGGAGAGACTGCAATGATGGTGACCCCGTTGCAAAGCTGCTTTTGTGCTGAAGAGACACAGCACTAGCTTTCCCTGCTGGTCCTTCTGCCGTGTGAGCAGATGCCACTGTTCATTCTGTGCTGTGTTGCTGCCAGCAGGGAGCAGGCTCTGGACTGATTCTATTCAAATGCTTTTCCTGTATGAGTGTTAGCAGTGAAAGCAACGATGGAGGCACCAATGTAAAGGTGATTGTGTGCTGAACAGGTCCAGCACCAGCTTTCAATCCTTGCTCTTCTGCTGTGGGAGCAGATGCCAAACGTTCGTGCTGTACTCACTGTGCTGCTGGGCACCTGAGACCACCTGAAAATTTGGATTCAAATGGACTTTTAGGTATGAAACCGAGGAGAGACTGCAATGATGGTGACCCCGTTGCAAAGCTGCTTGTGTGCTGAAGAAGCCCAGCACTAGCTTTCCCTGATGGTCCTTCTGCTGTGCGAGCAGAATCCACTGTTCATTCTGTGCTGACTGTGTTGCTGCGCAGCAGAGAGCAGGCTCTGGACTGATTCCATTCAAATGCTTTTCCTGTATGAAAGTGAGCAGTGAAAGCAACGATGGAGGCACCAATGTAAAGGTGATTGTGTGCTGAACAGGTCCAGCACCAGCTTTCAATCCTTGCTCTTCTGCTGTGGGAGCAGATGCCAAACGTTCGTGCTGTACTCACTGTGCTGCTGGGCAGCTGAGAGAGACCACATGAGAATTTGGATTCAAATGGACTTTTAGGTATGAAACTGAGGAGAGACTGCAATGATGGTGACCCCGTTGCAAAGCTCCTTGTGTGCTGAAGAGACACAGCACTAGCTTTCCCTGCTGGTCCTTCTGCCGTGGGAGCAGATGCCACTGTTCATTCTGTGCTGTGTTGCTGCCAGCAGGGAGCAGGCTCTGGACCGATTCTATTCAAATGCTTTTCCTGTATGAGTGTTAGCAGTGAAAGCAACGATGGAGGCACCAATGTAAAGGTGATTGTGTGCTGAACAGGTCCAGCCCCAGCTTTCAATCCTTGCTCTTCTGCTGTGGGAGCAGATGCCAAACGTTCGTGCTGTACTCACTGTGGTGCTGGGCAGCTGAGAGAGACCACCTGAGAATTTGGATTCAAATGGACTTTTAGGTATGAAACCGAGGAGAGACTGCAATGATGGTGACCCCGTTGCAAAGCTGCTTGTGTGCTGAAGAAGCCCAGCACTAGCTTTCCCTTCTGGTCCTTCTGCCGTGTGAGCAGATGCCACTGTTCATTCTGTGCTGTGTTGCTGCCAGCAGGGAGCAGGCTCTGGACTGATTCCATTCAAATGCTTTTCCTGTATGAAAGTGAGAAGTGAAAGCAACGATGGAGGCACCAATGTAAAGGGGATTGTGTGCTGAACAGGTTCAGCACCAGCTTTCAATCCTTGATCTTCTGCTGTGGGAGCAGATGCCAAACGTTCGTGCTGTACTCACAGTGCTGCTGGGCAGCTGAGAGAGACCACCTGAGAATTTGTATTCAAATGGACTTTTAGGTATGAAACCGAGGAGAGACTGCAATGATGGTGACCCCGTTGCAAAGCTGCTTGTGTGCTGAAGAAGCCCAGCACTAGCTTTCCCTGATGGTCCTTCTGCTGTGCGAGCAGAATCCACTGTTCATTCTGTGCTGACTGTGTTGCTGCGCAGCAGAGAGCAGGCTCTGGACTGATTCCATTCAAATGCTTTTCCTGTATGAAAGTGAGCAGTGAAAGCAACGATGGAGGCACCAATGTAAAGGTGATTGTGTGCTGAACAGGTCCAGCACCAGCTTTCAATCCTGGCTCTTCTGCTGTGGGAGCAGATGCCAAACGTTCGTGCTGTACTCACTGTGCTGCTGGGCAGCTGAGAGAGACCACCTGAGAATTTGGATTCAAATGGACTTTTAGGTATGAAACCGAATAGAGACAGCAAAGATGGTGACCCCGTTGCAAAGCTGCTTGTGTGCTGAAGAAGCCCAGCACTAGCTTTCCCTGCTGGTCATTCTGCCATGTGAGCAGATGCCACTGTTCATTTTGTGCTGACTGTGTTCCTGCGCAGCAGAGAGCAGGCTCTGGACTGATTCCATTCAAGTACTTTTCCTGTATGAAAGTGAGCAGTGAAAGCAACGACGGAGGCACCAATGTAAAGGGGATTGTGTGCTGAACAGGTCCAGCACCAGCTTTCAATCCTTGCTCTTCTGCTGTGGGAGCAGATGCCAAACGTTCGTGCTGTACTCACTGTGCTGCTGGGCAGCTGAGAGAGACCACCTGAGAATTTGGATTCAAATGGACTTTTAGGTATGAAACCGAGGAGAGACTGCAATGATGGTGACCCCTTTGCAAAGCTCCTTGTGTGCTGATAAAGCCCAGCACTAGCTTTCCCTGCTGGTCCTTCTGCTGTGCGAGCAGAATCCACTGTTCATTCTGTGCTGACTGTGTTGCTGCGCAGCAGAGAGCAGGCTCTGGACTGATTCCATTCAAATGCTTTTCCTGTATGAAAGTGAGCAGTGAAAGCAACGATGGAGGCACCAATGTAAAGGTGATTGTGTGCTGAACAGGTCCAGCACCAGCTTTCAATCCTGGCTCTTCTGCTGTGGGAGCAGATGCCAAACGTTCGTGCTGTACTCACTGTGCTGCTGGGCAGCTGAGAGACACCACCTGAGAATTTGGATTCAAATGGACTTTTAGGTATGAAATCGTATAGAGACTGCAATGATGGTGCCCCGTTGCAATGCTGCTTGTGTGCTGAAGAAGCAGAGCACTAGCTTTCCCTGCTGGTCCTTCTGCCTTGTGAGCAGATGCCACTGTTCATTCTGTGCTGACTGTGTTCCTGCGCAGCAGAGGGCAGGCTCTGGACTGATTCCATTCAAATGCTTTTCCTGTATGAAAGTGAGCAGTGAAAGCAACGATAGAGGCACCAATGTAAAGGTGATTGTGTGCTGAACAGGTCCAGCACCAGCTTTCAATCCTTGCTCTTCTGCTGTGGGAGCAGATGCCAAACGTTCGTGCTGTACTCACTGTGCTGTTGGGCAGCTGAGAGAGACCACCTGAGAATTTGGATTCAAATGGACTTTTAGGTATGAAACCGAGGAGAGACTGCAATGATGGTGACACCGTTGCAAAGCTGCTTGTGTGCTGAAGAAGCCCAGCACGAGCTTTCCCTGCTGGTCCTTCTGCTGTGCGAGCAGAATCCACTGTTCATTCTGTGCTGACTGTGTTGCTGCGCAGCAGAGAGCAGGCTCGGGACTGATTCCATTCAAATGCTTTTCCTGTATGAAAGTGAGCAGTGAAAGCAACGATGGAGGCACCAATGTAAAGGGGACTGTGTGCTGAACAGGTCCAGCACCAGCTTTCAATCCTTGCTCTTCTGCTGTGGGAGCAGAGGCCAAACGTTCGTGCTGTACTCACTGTGCTGCTGGGCAGCTGAGAGACACCACCAGAGAATTTGGATTCAAATGGACTTTTAGGTATGAAACCGAGGAGAGACTGCAATGATGGTGGCCCCGTTGCAAAGCTACTTGTGTGCTGAAGAAGCAGAGCACTAGCTTTCCCTGCTGGTCCTTCTGCCGTGCGAGCAGATGCCACTGTTCATTCTGTGCTGTGTTGCTGCGCAGCAGAGAGCAGGCTCTGGACTGATTCCATTCAAATGCTTTTCCTGTATGAAAGTGAGCAGTGAAAGCAACGATGGAAGCACCAATGTAAAGGGGATTGTGTGCTGAACAGGTCCAGCACCAGCTTTCAATCCTGGCACTTCTGCTGTGGGAGCAGAGGCCAAACGTTCCTGCTGTACTCACTGTGCTGCTGGGCAGCTGAGAGAGACCACCTGAGAATTTGGATTCAAATGGACTTTTAGGTATGAAACCGAGGAGAGACTGCAATGATGGTGACCCCGTTGCAAAGCTCCTTGTGTGCTGAAGAGACACAGCACTAGCTTTCCCAGCTGGTCCTTTTGCCGTGTGAGCAGATGCCACTGTTCATTCTGTGCTGTGTTGCTGCCAGCAGGGAGCAGGCTCTGGACTGATTCCATTCAAATGCTTTTCCTGTATGAAAGTGAGTAGTGAAAGCAACGATGGAGGCACCAATGCAAAGGGGACTGTGTGCTGAACAGGTCCAGCACCAGCTTTCAATCCTGGCTCTTCTGCTGTGGGAGCAGATGCCAAACGTTCGTGCTGTACTCACTGTGCTGCTGGGCAGCTGAGACCACCTGAGAATTTGGATTCAAATGGACTTTTAGGTATGAAACCGAGGAGAGACTGCAATGATGGTGACACCGTTGCAAAGCTGCTTGTGTGCTGAAGAGACTCAGTACTGGCTTTCCCTGATGATCCTTCTGCCGTGTGAGCAGATGCCACTGTTCATTCTGTGCTGTGATGTTGCACAGAAGAGTGCAGGCTCTGGACTGATTCCATTCAAATGCTTTTCCTGTATGAAAGTGAGCAGTGAAAGCAACGATGGAGGCACCAATGTAAAGGTGATTGTGTGCTGAACAGGTCCAGCACCAGCTTTCAATCCTGGCTCTTCTGCTGTGGGAGCAGATGCCAAACGTTCGTGCTGTACTCACTGTGCTGCTGGGCAGCTGAGAGAGACCACCTGAGAATTTGGATTCAAATGGACTTTTAGGTATGAAACCGAGGAGAGACTGCAATGATGGTGACCCCGTTGCAAAGCTCCTTGTGTGCTGAAGAGACACAGCACTAGCTTTCCCTGCTGGTCCTTCTGCCGTGGGAGCAGATGCCACTGTTCATTCTGTGCTGTGTTGCTGCCAGCAGGGAGCAGGCTCTGGACCGATTCTATTCAAATGCTTTTCCTGTATGAGTGTTAGCAGTGAAAGCAACGATGGAGGCACCAATGTAAAGGTGATTGTGTGCTGAACAGGTCCAGCCCCAGCTTTCAATCCTTGCTCTTCTGCTGTGGGAGCAGATGCCAAACGTTCGTGCTGTACTCACTGTGGTGCTGGGCAGCTGAGAGAGACCACCTGAGAATTTGGATTCAAATGGACTTTTAGGTATGAAACCGAGGAGAGACTGCAATGATGGTGACCCCGTTGCAAAGCTGCTTGTGTGCTGAAGAAGCCCAGCACTAGCTTTCCCTGCTGGTCCTTCTGCCGTGTGAGCAGATGCCACTGTTCATTCTGTGCTGTGTTGCTGCCAGCAGGGAGCAGGCTCTGGACTGATTCCATTCAAATGCTTTTCCTGTATGAAAGTGAGCAGTGAAAGCAACGATGGAGGCACCAATGTAAAGGGGATTGTGTGCTGAACAGGTCCAGCACCAGCTTTCAATCCTTGATCTTCTGCTGTGGGAGCAGATGCCAAACGTTCGTCCTGTACTCACAGTGCTGCTGGGCAGCTGAGAGAGACCACCTGAGAATTTGTATTCAAATGGACTTTTAGGTATGAAACCGAATAGAGACAGCAATGATGGTGACCCCGTTGCAAAGCTGCTTGTGTGCTGAAGAGACACAGCACTAGCTTTCCCTGCTGGTCCTTCTGCCGTGTGAGCAGATGCCACTGTTCAGTCTGTGCTGACTGTGTTCCTGCACAGAAGAGAGCAGGCTCTGGACTGATTCCATTCAAATGTTTTTCCTGTATGAAAGTGAGCAGTGAAAGCAACGATGGAGGCACCAATGTAAAGGGGATTGTGTGCTGAACAGGTCCAGCACCAGCTTTCAATCCTTGCTCTTCTGCTGTGGGAGCAGATGCCAAACGTTCGTGCTGTACTCACTGTGCTGCTGGGCAGCTGAGACCACCTGAGAATTTGGTTTCAAATGGACTTTTAGGTATGAAACCGAGGAGAGACTGCAATGATGGTGACCCCGTTGCAAAGCTGCTTGTGTGCTGAAGAAGCCCAGCACTAGCTTTCCCTGCTGGTCCTTCTCCTGAGCGAGCAGAATCCACTGTTCATTCTGTGCTGACTGTGTTGCTGCGCAGCAGAGAGCAGGCTCTGGACTGATTCCATTCAAATGCTTTTCCTGTATGAAAGTGAGCAGTGAAAGCAACGATGGAGGCACCAATGTAAAGGTGATTGTGTGCTGAACAGGTCCAGCACCAGCTTTCAATCCTTGCTCTTCTGCTGTGGGAGCAGATGCCAAACGTTCGTGCTGTACTCACTGTGCTGCTGGGCAGCTGAGAGAGACCACCTGAGAATTTGGATTCAAATGGACTTTTAGGTATGAAACCGAGGAGAGACTGCAATGATGGTGACCCCGTTGCAAAGCTCCTTGTGTGCTGAAGAGACACAGCACTAGCTTTCCCTGCTGGTCCTTCGGCCGTGTGAGCAGATGCCACTGTTCATTCTGTGCTGTGTTGCTGCCAGCAGGGAGCAGGCTCTGGACTGTTTCCATTCAAATGTTTTTCCTGTATGAAAGTGAGCAGTGAAAGCAACAATAGAGGCACCAATGTAAAGGTGATTGTGTGCTGAACAGGTCCAGCACCAGCTTTCAATCCTTGCTCTTCTGCTGTGGGAGCAGATGCCAAACGTTCGTGCTGTACTCACTGTGCTGCTGGGCAGCTGAGAGAGACCACCTGAGAATTTGGATTCAAATGGACTTTTAGGTATGAAACCGAGGAGAGACTGCAATGATGGTGACACCGTTGCAAAGCTGCTTGTGTGCTGAAGAAGCCCAGCACTAGCTTTCCCTGATGGTCCTTCTGCTGTGCGAGCAGAATCCACTGTTCATTCTGTGCTGACTGTGTTGCTGCGCAGCAGAGAGCAGGCTCTGGACTGATTCCATTCAAATGCTTTTCCTGTATGAAAGTGAGCAGTGAAAGCAACGATGGAGGCACCAATGTAAAGGTGATTGTGTGCTGAACAGGTCCAGCACCAGCTTTCAATCCTTGCTCTTCTGCTGTGGGAGCAGATGCCAAACGTTCGTGCTGTACTCACTGTGCTGCTGGGCAGCTGAGAGAGACCACCTGAGAATTTGGATTCAAATGGACTTTTAGGTATGAAACCGAGGAGAGACTGCAATGATGGTGACCCCGTTGCAAAGCTGCTTTTGTGCTGAAGAGACACAGCACTAGCTTTCCCTGCTGGTCCTTCTGCCGTGTGAGCAGATGCCACTGTTCATTCTGTGCTGTGTTGCTGCCAGCAGGGAGCAGGCTCTGGACTGATTCTATTCAAATGCTTTTCCTGTATGAGTGTTAGCAGTGAAAGCAACGATGGAGGCACCAATGTAAAGGTGATTGTGTGCTGAACAGGTCCAGCACCAGCTTTCAATCCTTGCTCTTCTGCTGTGGGAGCAGATGCCAAACGTTCGTGCTGTACTCACTGTGCTGCTGGGCACCTGAGACCACCTGAAAATTTGGATTCAAATGGACTTTTAGGTATGAAACCGAGGAGAGACTGCAATGATGGTGACCCCGTTGCAAAGCTGCTTGTGTGCTGAAGAAGCCCAGCACTAGCTTTCCCTGATGGTCCTTCTGCTGTGCGAGCAGAATCCACTGTTCATTCTGTGCTGACTGTGTTGCTGCGCAGCAGAGAGCAGGCTCTGGACTGATTCCATTCAAATGCTTTTCCTGTATGAAAGTGAGCAGTGAAAGCAACGATGGAGGCACCAATGTAAAGGTGATTGTGTGCTGAACAGGTCCAGCACCAGCTTTCAATCCTTGCTCTTCTGCTGTGGGAGCAGATGCCAAACGTTCGTGCTGTACTCACTGTGCTGCTGGGCAGCTGAGAGAGACCACATGAGAATTTGGATTCAAATGGACTTTTAGGTATGAAACTGAGGAGAGACTGCAATGATGGTGACCCCGTTGCAAAGCTCCTTGTGTGCTGAAGAGACACAGCACTAGCTTTCCCTGCTGGTCCTTCTGCCGTGGGAGCAGATGCCACTGTTCATTCTGTGCTGTGTTGCTGCCAGCAGGGAGCAGGCTCTGGACCGATTCTATTCAAATGCTTTTCCTGTATGAGTGTTAGCAGTGAAAGCAACGATGGAGGCACCAATGTAAAGGTGATTGTGTGCTGAACAGGTCCAGCCCCAGCTTTCAATCCTTGCTCTTCTGCTGTGGGAGCAGATGCCAAACGTTCGTGCTGTACTCACTGTGGTGCTGGGCAGCTGAGAGAGACCACCTGAGAATTTGGATTCAAATGGACTTTTAGGTATGAAACCGAGGAGAGACTGCAATGATGGTGACCCCGTTGCAAAGCTGCTTGTGTGCTGAAGAAGCCCAGCACTAGCTTTCCCTTCTGGTCCTTCTGCCGTGTGAGCAGATGCCACTGTTCATTCTGTGCTGTGTTGCTGCCAGCAGGGAGCAGGCTCTGGACTGATTCCATTCAAATGCTTTTCCTGTATGAAAGTGAGCAGTGAAAGCAACGATGGAGGCACCAATGTAAAGGGGATTGTGTGCTGAACAGGTCCAGCACCAGCTTTCAATCCTTGATCTTCTGCTGTGGGAGCAGATGCCAAACGTTCGTGCTGTACTCACAGTGCTGCTGGGCAGCTGAGAGAGACCACCTGAGAATTTGTATTCAAATGGACTTTTAGGTATGAAACCGAGGAGAGACTGCAATGATGGTGACCCCGTTGCAAAGCTGCTTGTGTGCTGAAGAAGCCCAGCACTAGCTTTCCCTGCTGGTCCTTCTGCTGTGCGAGCAGAATCCACTGTTCATTCTGTGCTGACTGTGTTGCTGCGCAGCAGAGAGCAGGCTCTGGACTGATTCCATTCAAATGCTTTTCCTGTATGAAAGTGAGCAGTGAAAGCAACGATGGAGGCACCAATGTAAAGGTGATTGTGTGCTGAACAGGTCCAGCACCAGCTTTCAATCCTGGCTCTTCTGCTGTGGGAGCAGATGCCAAACGTTCGTGCTGTACTCACTGTGCTGCTGGGCAGCTGAGAGAGACCACCTGAGAATTTGGATTCAAATGGACTTTTAGGTATGAAACCGAATAGAGACAGCAAAGATGGTGACCCCGTTGCAAAGCTGCTTGTGTGCTGAAGAAGCCCAGCACTAGCTTTCCCTGCTGGTCATTCTGCCGTGTGAGCAGATGCCACTGTTCATTTTGTGCTGACTGTGTTCCTGCGCAGCAGAGAGCAGGCTCTGGACTGATTCCATTCAAGTACTTTTCCTGTATGAAAGTGAGCAGTGAAAGCAACGACGGAGGCACCAATGTAAAGGGGATTGTGTGCTGAACAGGTCCAGCACCAGCTTTCAATCCTTGCTCTTCTGCTGTGGGAGCAGATGCCAAACGTTCGTGCTGTACTCACTGTGCTGCTGGGCAGCTGAGAGAGACCACCTGAGAATTTGGATTCAAATGGACTTTTAGGTATGAAACCGAGGAGAGACTGCAATGATGGTGACCCCTTTGCAAAGCTCCTTGTGTGCTGATAAAGCCCAGCACTAGCTTTCCCTGCTGGTCCTTCTGCTGTGCGAGCAGAATCCACTGTTCATTCTGTGCTGACTGTGTTGCTGCGCAGCAGAGAGCAGGCTCTGGACTGATTCCATTCAAATGCTTTTCCTGTATGAAAGTGAGCAGTGAAAGCAACGATGGAGGCACCAATGTAAAGGTGATTGTGTGCTGAACAGGTCCAGCACCAGCTTTCAATCCTGGCTCTTCTGCTGTGGGAGCAGATGCCAAACGTTCGTGCTGTACTCACTGTGCTGCTGGGCAGCTGAGAGACACCACCTGAGAATTTGGATTCAAATGGACTTTTAGGTATGAAATCGTATAGAGACTGCAATGATGGTGCCCCGTTGCAATGCTGCTTGTGTGCTGAAGAAGCAGAGCACTAGCTTTCCCTGCTGGTCCTTCTGCCTTGTGAGCAGATGCCACTGTTCATTCTGTGCTGACTGTGTTCCTGCGCAGCAGAGGGCAGGCTCTGGACTGATTCCATTCAAATGCTTTTCCTGTATGAAAGTGAGCAGTGAAAGCAACGATAGAGGCACCAATGTAAAGGTGATTGTGTGCTGAACAGGTCCAGCACCAGCTTTCAATCCTTGCTCTTCTGCTGTGGGAGCAGATGCCAAACGTTCGTGCTGTACTCACTGTGCTGTTGGGCAGCTGAGAGAGACCACCTGAGAATTTGGATTCAAATGGACTTTTAGGTATGAAACCGAGGAGAGACTGCAATGATGGTGACACCGTTGCAAAGCTGCTTGTGTGCTGAAGAAGCCCAGCACGAGCTTTCCCTGCTGGTCCTTCTGCTGTGCGAGCAGAATCCACTGTTCATTCTGTGCTGACTGTGTTGCTGCGCAGCAGAGAGCAGGCTCGGGACTGATTCCATTCAAATGCTTTTCCTGTATGAAAGTGAGCAGTGAAAGCAACGATGGAGGCACCAATGTAAAGGGGACTGTGTGCTGAACAGGTCCAGCACCAGCTTTCAATCCTTGCTCTTCTGCTGTGGGAGCAGAGGCCAAACGTTCGTGCTGTACTCACTGTGCTGCTGGGCAGCTGAGAGACACCACCAGAGAATTTGGATTCAAATGGACTTTTAGGTATGAAACCGAGGAGAGACTGCAATGATGGTGGCCCCGTTGCAAAGCTACTTGTGTGCTGAAGAAGCAGAGCACTAGCTTTCCCTGCTGGTCCTTCTGCCGTGCGAGCAGATGCCACTGTTCATTCTGTGCTGTGTTGCTGCGCAGCAGAGAGCAGGCTCTGGACTGATTCCATTCAAATGCTTTTCCTGTATGAAAGTGAGCAGTGAAAGCAACGATGGAAGCACCAATGTAAAGGGGATTGTGTGCTGAACAGGTCCAGCACCAGCTTTCAATCCTGGCACTTCTGCTGTGGGAGCAGAGGCCAAACGTTCCTGCTGTACTCACTGTGCTGCTGGGCAGCTGAGAGAGACCACCTGAGAATTTGGATTCAAATGGACTTTTAGGTATGAAACCGAGGAGAGACTGCAATGATGGTGACCCCGTTGCAAAGCTCCTTGTGTGCTGAAGAGACACAGCACTAGCTTTCCCAGCTGGTCCTTTTGCCGTGTGAGCAGATGCCACTGTTCATTCTGTGCTGTGTTGCTGCCAGCAGGGAGCAGGCTCTGGACTGATTCCATTCAAATGCTTTTCCTGTATGAAAGTGAGTAGTGAAAGCAACGATGGAGGCACCAATGCAAAGGGGACTGTGTGCTGAACAGGTCCAGCACCAGCTTTCAATCCTGGCTCTTCTGCTGTGGGAGCAGATGCCAAACGTTCGTGCTGTACTCACTGTGCTGCTGGGCAGCTGAGACCACCTGAGAATTTGGATTCAAATGGACTTTTAGGTATGAAACCGAGGAGAGACTGCAATGATGGTGACACCGTTGCAAAGCTGCTTGTGTGCTGAAGAGACTCAGTACTGGCTTTCCCTGATGATCCTTCTGCCGTGTGAGCAGATGCCACTGTTCATTCTGTGCTGTGATGTTGCACAGAAGAGTGCAGGCTCTGGACTGATTCCATTCAAATGCTTTTCCTGTATGAAAGTGAGCAGTGAAAGCAACGATGGAGGCACCAATGTAAAGGTGATTGTGTGCTGAACAGGTCCAGCACGAGCTTTCAATCCTGGCTCTTCTGCTGTGGGAGCAGATGCCAAACGTTCGTGCTGTACTCACTGTGCTGCTGGGCAGCTGAGAGAGACCACCTGAGAATTTGGATTCAAATGGACTTTTAGGTATGAAACCGAATAGAGACAGCAAAGATGGTGACCCCGTTGCAAAGCTGCTTGTGTGCTGAAGAAGCCCAGCACTAGCTTTCCCTGCTGGTCATTCTGCCGTGTGAGCAGATGCCACTGTTCATTTTGTGCTGACTGTGTTCCTGCGCAGCAGAGAGCAGGCTCTGGACTGATTCCATTCAAGTACTTTACCTGTATGAAAGTGAGCAGTGAAATCAGCGATGGAGGCACCAATGTAAAGGTGATTGTGTGCTGAACAGGTCCAGCACCAGCTTTCAATCCTGGCTCTTCTGCTGTGGGAGCAGAGGCCAAACGTTCGTGCTGTACTCACTGTGCTGCTGGGCAGCTGAGAGTGACCACCTGAGAATTTGGATTCAAATGGACTTTTAGGTATGAAACCGAGGAGAGACTGCAATGATGGTGACACTGTTGCAAAGCTCCTTGTGTGCTGAAGAGGCCCAGCACTAGCTTTCCCTTCTGGTCCTTCTGCCGTGTGAGCAGATGCCACTGTTCATTCTGTGCTGACTGTGTTGCTGCGCAGCAGAGAGCAGCCTCTGGACTGATTCCATTCAAATGCTTTTCCTGTATGAAAGTGAGCAGTGAAAGCAAGGTTGGAGGCACCAATGTAAAGTGATTGTGTGCTGAACAGGTCCAGCACCAGCTTTCAATCCTGGCTCTTCTGCTGTGGGAGCAGATGCCAAACGTTCGTGCTCTACTCACTGTGCTGCTGGGCAGCTGAGAGAGACCACCTGAGAATTTGGATTCAAATGGACTTTTAGGTATGAAACCGAGGAGAGACTGCAATGATGGTGACACCGTTGCAAAGGTGCTTGTGTGCTGAAGAGGCCCAGCACTAGCTTTCCCTGCTGGTCCTTCTGCTGTGGGAGCAGATGCCACTGTTCATTCTGTGCTGATTGTGTTGCTGCGCAGCAGAGAGCAGGCTCTGGACTGATTCCATTCAAATGCTTTTCCTGGATGAATGTTAGCAGTGAAAGCAACGATGGAGGCACCAATGTAAAGGTGATTGTGTGCTAAACAGGTCCAGCATTAGCTTTCAATCCCGGCTCTTCTGCTGTGGGAGGAGAGGCCAAACGTTCGTGCTCTACTAACTGTGCTGCTGGGCAGCTGTGAGAGACCACCTGAGAATTTGGATTCAAATGGACTTCTAGGTATGAAACCAAGGAGAGACTGCAATGATGGTGACACCGTTGCAAAGGTGCTTGTGTGCTGAAGAGGCCCAGCACTAGCTTTCCCTGCTGGTCCTTCTGCTGTGGGAGCAGATGCCACTGTTCATTCTGTGCTGACTGTGTTGCTGCGCAGCAGAGAGCAGGCTCTGGACTGATTCCATTCAAATGCTTTTCCTGTATGAAAGTGGGCACTGAAAGCAACGATGGAGGCACCAATGTAAAGGTGATTGTGTGCTGAACAGGTCCAGCACCAGCTTTCAATCCTGGCTCTTCTGCTGTGGGAGCAGATGCCAAACATTCGTGCTGTACTCACTGTGCTGCTGGGCAGCTGAGAGACACCACCTGAGAATTTGGATTCAAATGGACTTTTAGGTATGAAACCGAGGAGAGACTGCAATGATGGTGACACCGTTGCAAAGCTGCTTGTGTGCTGAAGAGGCCCAGCACTAGCTTTCCCTGCTGGTCCTTCTGCTGTGGGAGCAGATGCCACTGTTCATTCTGTGCTGATTGTGTTGCTGCGCAGCAGAGAGCAGGCTCTGGACTGATTCCATTCAAATGCTTTTCCTGGATGAATGTTAGCAGTGAAAGCAACGATGGAAGCACCAATGTAAAGGTGATTGTGTGCTGAACAGGTCCAGCACCAGCTTTCAATCCTGGCTCTTCTGCTGTGGGAGTAGAGGCCAAACATTCGTGCTGTACTCACTGTGCTGCTGGGCAGCTGAGAGACACCACCTGAGAATTTGGATTCAAATGGACTTTTAGGTATGAAACTGAGGAGAGACTGCAATGATGGTGACACCGTTGCAGAGCTGGTTGTGTGCTGAAGAGGCCCAGCACTAGATTTCCCTGCTGGTCCTTCTGCTGTGGGAGCAGATGCCACTGTTCATTCTGTGCTGATTGTGTTGCTGTGCAGCAGAGAGCAGGCTCTGGACTGATTCCATTCAAATGCTTTTCCTGGATGAATGTTAGGAGTGAAAGCAACGATGGAGGCACCAATGTAAAGGTGATTGTGTGCTTAACAGGTCCAGCACCAGCTTTCAATCCTGGCTCTTCTGCTGTGGGAGCAGAGGCCAAACGTTCGTGCTGTACTCACTGTGCTGCTGGGCAGCTGAGAGACACCAGCTGAGAATTTGGATTCAAATGGACTTTTAGGCATGAAACCGAGGAGAGACTGCAATGATGGTGACAGCGTTGCAAAGCTGCTTGTGTGCTGAAGAGACACAGCACTAGCTTTCCCTGCTGGTCCTTCTGCTGTGGGAGCAGATGCCACTGTTAATTCTGTGCTGATTGTGTTGCTGCGCAGCAGAGAGCAGGCTCTGGACTGATTCCATTCAAATGCTTTTCCTGTATGAAAGTGGGCAGTGAAAGCAACGATGGAGGCACCAATGTAAAGGTGATTGTGTGCTGAACAGGTCCAGCACCAGCTTTCAATCCTGGCTCTTCTGCTGTGGGAGCAGAGGCCAAACGTTCGTGCTGTATTCACTGTGCTGCTGGGCAGCTGTGAGAGACCACCTGAGAATTTGGATTCAAATGGACTTTTAGGTATGAAACCGAGGAGAGACTGCAATGATGGTGACACCGTTGCAAAGCTGCTTGTGTGCTGAAGAGGCCCAGCACTAGCTTTCCCTGCTGGTCCTTCTGCAGTGGGAGCAGATGCCACTGTTCATTCTGTGCTGATTGTGTTGCTGCACAGCAGAGAGCAGGCTCTGGACTGATTCCATTCAAATGCTTTTCCTGTGTGAATATTAGGAGTGAAAGCAACGATGGAGGCACCAATGTAAAGGTGATTGTGTGCTGAACAGGTCCAGCACCAGCTTTACATCTTGGCACTTCTGCTGTGGGAGCAGTGGCCAAACGTTCGTGCTGTACTCACTGTTCTGCTGGTCAGCTGAGAGACACCACCTGAGAATTCGGATTCAAATGGACTTTCAGGGATGAAACCGAGGAGAGACTGCAATGAGGGTGATAGCGTTGCAAAGCTGCTTGTGTGCTGAAGAGGCCCAGCACTAGCTTTCCCTGCTGGTCCTTCTGCTGTGGGAGCAGATGCCACTGTTCATTCTGTGCTGATTGTGTTGGTGTGAGCAGAGAGCAGACTCTGGACTGATTCCATTCAAATGCTTTTCCTGTATGAAAGTGAGCAGTGAAAGCAACGATGGAGGCACCAATGTAAAGGTGATTGTGTGCTGAACAGGTCCAGCACCAGCTTTCAGTCCTGGCTCTTCTGCTGTGGGAGCAGAGGCCAAACGTTCGTGCTGTACTCACTGTGCTGCTTGGCAGCTGAGAGAGACCTCCTGAGAATTCGGATTCAAATGGACTTTTAGGTATGAAACCGAGGAGAGACTGGAATGATGTTGACACCGTTGCAAAGCTGCTTGTGTGCTGAAGAGACAGAGCCCTAGCTTTCCCTGCTGGTCCTTCTGCCGTGTGAGCAGATGCCACTGTTCATTCTGTGCTGTATTGCTGCCAGCAGGTAGCAGGCTCTGGACTGATTCTATTCAAATGCTTTTCCTGTATGAAAGTGAGCAGTGAAAGCAACGATGGAGGCACCAATGTAAAGGGGATTGTGTGCTGAACAGGTCCAGCACCAGCTTTCAATCCTTGCTCTTCTTCTGTGGGAGCAGATGCCAAACGTTCGTGCTGTACTCACTGTGCTGCTGGGCAGCTGAGAGAGACCACCTGGGAATTTGGATTCAAATGGACTTTTAGGTATGAAACCGAGGAGAGACTGCAATGATGGTGACCCCGTTGTAAAGCTGCTTGTGTGCTGAAGAGGCCCAGCACTAGCTTTCCCTGCTGGTCCTTCTGCTGTGTTAGCAGAGTCCACTGTTCATTCTGTGCTGACTGTGTTGCTGCGCAGCAGGGAGCAGGCTCTGGACTGATTCCATTCAAATGCTTTTCCTGAATGAAAGTGAGCAGTGAAAGCAACGCTAGAGGCACCAATGTAAACGTGATTGTGTGCTGGACAGGTCCAGCACCAGCTTTCAATCCTGGCTCTTCTGCTGTGGGGGCAGATGCCAAACGTTCGTGCTGTACTCACTGTGCTGCTGGGCAGCTGAGAGAGACCACCTGAGAATTTGGATTCAAATGGACTTTTAGGTATGAAACCGAGGAGAGACTGCAATGATGGTGACCCCGTTGCAAAGCTGCTTGTGTGCTGAAGAAGCCCAGCACTAGCTTTCCCTGATGGTCCTTCTGCTGTGCGAGCAGAATCCACTGTTCATTCTGTGCTGACTGTGCTGCTGCGCAGCAGAGAGCAGGCTCTGGACTGATTCCATTCAAATGCTTTTCCTGTATGAAAGTGAGCAGTGAAAGCAACGATGGAGGCACCAATGTAAAGGGGATTGTGTGCTGAACAGGTCCAGCACCAGCTTTCAATCCTTGCTCTTCTGCTGTGGGAGCAGATGCCAAACGTTCGTGCTGTACTCACTGTGCTGCTGGGCAGCTGAGAGAGACCACCTGAGAATTTGGATTCAAATGGACTTTTAGGTATGAAACCGAGGAGAGACTGCAATGATGGTGACCCCGTTGCAAAGCTCCTTGTGTGCTGAAGAGACACAGCACTAGCTTTCCCTGCTGGTCCTTCTGCCGTGTGAGCAGATGCCACTGTTCATTCTGTGCTGTGTTGCTGCCAGCAGGGAGCAGGCTCTGGACTGATTCTATTCAAATGCTTTTCCTGTATGAGTGTTAGCAGTGAAAGCAACGATGGAGGCACCAATGTAAAGGTGATTGTGTGCTGAACAGGTCCAGCACCAGCTTTCAATCCTTGCTCTTCTGCCTTGGGAGCAGATGCCAAACGTTCGTGCTCTACTCACTGTGCTGCTGGGCACCTGAGACCACCTGAAAATTTGGATTCAAATGGACTTTTAGGTATGAAACCGAGGAGAGACTGCAATGATGGTGACCCCGTTGCAAAGCTGCTTGTGTGCTGAAGAAGCCCAGCACTAGCTTTCCCTGATGGTCCTTCTGCTGTGCGAGCAGAATCCACTGTTCATTCTGTGCTGACTGTGTTGCTGCGCAGCAGAGAGCAGGCTCTGGACTGATTCCATTCAAATGCTTTTCCTGTATGAAAGTGAGCAGTGAAAGCAACGATGGAGGCACCAATGTAAAGGTGATTGTGTGCTGAACAGGTCCAGCACCAGCTTTCAATCCTGGCTCTTCTGCTGTGGGAGCAGATGCCAAACGTTCGTGCTGTACTCACTGTGCTGCTGGGCAGCTGAGAGAGACCACCTGAGAATTTGGATTCAAATGGACTTTTAGGTATGAAACCGAGGAGAGACTGCAATGATGGTGACCCCGTTGCAAAGCTCCTTGTGTGCTGAAGAGACACAGCACTAGCTTTCCCTGCTGGTCCTTCTGCCGTGGGAGCAGATGCCACTGTTCATTCTGTGCTGTGTTGCTGCCAGCAGGGAGCAGGCTCTGGACCGATTCTATTCAAATGCTTTTCCTGTATGAGTGTTAGCAGTGAAAGCAACGATGGAGGCACCAATGTAAAGGTGATTGTGTGCTGAACAGGTCCAGCCCCAGCTTTCAATCCTTGCTCTTCTGCTGTGGGAGCAGATGCCAAACGTTCGTGCTGTACTCACTGTGGTGCTGGGCAGCTGAGAGAGACCACCTGAGAATTTGGATTCAAATGGACTTTTAGGTATGAAACCGAGGAGAGACTGCAATGATGGTGACCCCGTTGCAAAGCTGCTTGTGTGCTGAAGAAGCCCAGCACTAGCTTTCCCTGATGGTCCTTCTGCTGTGCGAGCAGAATCCACTGTTCATTCTGTGCTGACTGTGTTGCTGCGCAGCAGAGAGCAGGCTCTGGACTGATTCCATTCAAATGCTTTTCCTGTATGAAAGTGAGCAGTGAAAGCAACGATGGAGGCACCAATGTAAAGGGGATTGTGTGCTGAACAGGTCCAGCCCCAGCTTTCAATCCTTGCTCTTCTGCTGTGGGAGCAGATGCCAAACGTTCGTGCTGTACTCACTGTGGTGCTGGGCAGCTGACAGAGACCACCTGAGAATTTGGATTCAAATGGACTTTTAGGTATGAAACCGAGGAGAGACTGCAATGATGGTGACCCCGTTGCAAAGCTCCTTGTGTGCTGAAGAGACACAGCACTAGCTTTCCCTGCTGGTCCTTCTGCTGTGGGAGCAGATGCCACTGTTCATTCTGTGCTGATTGTGTTGCTGCGCAGCAGAGAGCAGGCTCTGGACTGATTCCATTCAAATGCTTTTCCTGGATGAATGTTAGCAGTGAAAGCAACGATGGAGGCACCAATGTAAAGGTGATTGTGTGCTGAACAGGTCCAGCACCAGCTTTCAATCCTGGCTCTTCTGCTGTGGGAGTAGAGGCCAAACATTCGTGCTGTACTCACTGTGCTGCTGGGCAGCTGAGAGACACCACCTGAGAATTTGGATTCAAATGGACTTTTAGGTATGAAACTGAGGAGAGACTGCAATGATGGTGACACCGTTGCAGAGCTGGTTGTGTGCTGAAGAGGCCCAGCACTAGATTTCCCTGCTGGTCCTTCTGCTGTGGGAGCAGATGCCACTGTTCATTCTGTGCTGATTGTGTTGCTGTGCAGCAGAGAGCAGGCTCTGGACTGATTCCATTCAAATGCTTTTCCTGGATGAATGTTAGGAGTGAAAGCAACGATGGAGGCACCAATGTAAAGGTGATTGTGTGCTTAACAGGTCCAGCACCTGCTTTCAATCCTGGCTCTTCTGCTGTGGGAGCAGAGGCCAAACGTTCGTGCTGTACTCACTGTGCTGCTGGGCAGCTGAGAGACACCAGCTGAGAATTTGGATTCAAATGGACTTTTAGGCATGAAACCGAGGAGAGACTGCAATGATGGTGACAGCGTTGCAAAGCTGCTTGTGTGCTGAAGAGACACAGCACTAGCTTTCCCTGCTGGTCCTTCTGCTGTGGGAGCAGATGCCACTGTTAATTCTGTGCTGATTGTGTTGCTGCGCAGCAGAGAGCAGGCTCTGGACTGATTCCATTCAAATGCTTTTCCTGTATGAAAGTGGGCAGTGAAAGCAACGATGGAGGCACCAATGTAAAGGTGATTGTGTGCTGAACAGGTCCAGCACCAGCTTTCAATCCTGGCTCTTCTGCTGTGGGAGCAGAGGCCAAACGTTCGTGCTGTATTCACTGTGCTGCTGGGCAGCTGTGAGAGACCACCTGAGAATTTGGATTCAAATGGACTTTTAGGTATGAAACCGAGGAGAGACTGCAATGATGGTGACACCGTTGCAAAGCTGCTTGTGTGCTGAAGAGGCCCAGCACTAGCTTTCCCTGCTGGTCCTTCTGCAGTGGGAGCAGATGCCACTGTTCATTCTGTGCTGATTGTGTTGCTGCACAGCAGAGAGCAGGCTCTGGACTGATTCCATTCAAAAGCTTTTCCTGTGTGAATATTAGGAGTGAAAGCAACGATGGAGGCACCAATGTAAAGGTGATTGTGTGCTGAACAGGTCCAGCACCAGCTTTACATCTTGGCACTTCTGCTGTGGGAGCAGTGGCCAAACGTTCGTGCTGTACTCACTGTTCTGCTGGTCAGCTGAGAGACACCACCTGAGAATTCGGATTCAAATGGACTTTCAGGGATGAAACCGAGGAGAGACTGCAATGAGGGTGATAGCGTTGCAAAGCTGCTTGTGTGCTGAAGAGGCCCAGCACTAGCTTTCCCTGCTGGTCCTTCTGCTGTGGGAGCAGATGCCACTGTTCATTCTGTGCTGATTGTGTTGGTGTGAGCAGAGAGCAGACTCTGGACTGATTCCATTCAAATGCTTTTCCTGTATGAAAGTGAGCAGTGAAAGCAACGATGGAGGCACCAATGTAAAGGTGATTGTGTGCTGAACAGGTCCAGCACCAGCTTTCAGTCCTGGCTCTTCTGCTGTGGGAGCAGAGGCCAAACGTTCGTGCTGTACTCACTGTGCTGCTTGGCAGCTGAGAGAGACCTCCTGAGAATTTGGATTCAAATGGACTTTTAGGTATGAAACCGAGGAGAGACTGGAATGATGTTGACACCGTTGCAAAGCTGCTTGTGTGCTGAAGAGACAGAGCCCTAGCTTTCCCTGCTGGTCCTTCTGCCGTGTGAGCAGATGCCACTGTTCATTCTGTGCTGTATTGCTGCCAGCAGGTAGCAGGCTCTGGACTGATTCTATTCAAATGCTTTTCCTGTATGAGTGTTAGGAGTGAAAGCAACGATGGAGGCACCAATGTAAAGGTGATTGTGTGCTGAACAGGTCCAGCACCAGCTTTCAATCCTTGCTCTTCTTCTGTGGGAGCAGATGCCAAACGTTCGTGCTGTACTCACTGTGCTGCTGGGCAGCTGAGAGAGACCACCTGGGAATTTGGATTCAAATGGACTTTTAGGTATGAAACCGAGGAGAGACTGCAATGATGGTGACCCCGTTGTAAAGCTGCTTGTGTGCTGAAGAGGCCCAGCACTAGCTTTCCCTGCTGGTCCTTCTGCTGTGTTAGCAGAGTCCACTGTTCATTCTGTGCTGACTGTGTTGCTGCGCAGCAGGGAGCAGGCTCTGGACTGATTCCATTCAAATGCTTTTCCTGAATGAAAGTGAGCAGTGAAAGCAACGCTAGAGGCACCAATGTAAACGTGATTGTGTGCTGGACAGGTCCAGCACCAGCTTTCAATCCTGGCTCTTCTGCTGTGGGGGCAGATGCCAAACGTTCGTGCTGTACTCACTGTGCTGCTGGGCAGCTGAGAGAGACCACCTGAGAATTTGGATTCAAATGGACTTTTAGGTATGAAACCGAGGAGAGACTGCAATGATGGTGACCCCGTTGCAAAGCTGCTTGTGTGCTGAAGAAGCCCAGCACTAGCTTTCCCTGATGGTCCTTCTGCTGTGCGAGCAGAATCCACTGTTCATTCTGTGCTGACTGTGTTGCTGCGCAGCAGAGAGCAGGCTCTGGACTGATTCCATTCAAATGCTTTTCCTGTATGAAAGTGAGCAGTGAAAGCAACGATGGAGGCACCAATGTAAAGGGGATTGTGTGCTGAACAGGTCCAGCACCAGCTTTCAATCCTTGCTCTTCTGCTGTGGGAGCAGATGCCAAACGTTCGTGCTGTACTCACTGTGCTGCTGGGCAGCTGAGAGAGACCACCTGAGAATTTGGATTCAAATGGACTTTTAGGTATGAAACCGAGGAGAGACTGCAATGATGGTGACCCCGTTGCAAAGCTCCTTGTGTGCTGAAGAGACACAGCACTAGCTTTCCCTGCTGGTCCTTCTGCCGTGTGAGCAGATGCCACTGTTCATTCTGTGCTGTGTTGCTGCCAGCAGGGAGCAGGCTCTGGACTGATTCTATTCAAATGCTTTTCCTGTATGAGTGTTAGCAGTGAAAGCAACGATGGAGGCACCAATGTAAAGGTGATTGTGTGCTGAACAGGTCCAGCACCAGCTTTCAATCCTTGCTCTTCTGCCTTGGGAGCAGATGCCAAACGTTCGTGCTGTACTCACTGTGCTGCTGGGCACCTGAGACCACCTGAAAATTTGGATTCAAATGGACTTTTAGGTATGAAACCGAGGAGAGACTGCAATGATGGTGACCCCGTTGCAAAGCTGCTTGTGTGCTGAAGAAGCCCAGCACTAGCTTTTCCTGATGGTCCTTCTGCTGTGCGAGCAGAATCCACTGTTCATTCTGTGCTGACTGTGTTGCTGCGCAGCAGAGAGCAGGCTCTGGACTGATTCCATTCAAATGCTTTTCCTGTATGAAAGTGAGCAGTGAAAGCAACGATGGAGGCACCAATGTAAAGGTGATTGTGTGCTGAACAGGTCCAGCACCAGCTTTCAATCCTGGCTCTTCTGCTGTGGGAGCAGATGCCAAACGTTCGTGCTGTACTCACTGTGCTGCTGGGCAGCTGAGAGAGACCACCTGAGAATTTGGATTCAAATGGACTTTTAGGTATGAAACCGAGGAGAGACTGCAATGATGGTGACCCCGTTGCAAAGCTCCTTGTGTGCTGAAGAGACACAGCACTAGCTTTCCCTGCTGGTCCTTCTGCCGTGGGAGCAGATGCCACTGTTCATTCTGTGCTGTGTTGCTGCCAGCAGGGAGCAGGCTCTGGACCGATTCTATTCAAATGCTTTTCCTGTATGAGTGTTAGCAGTGAAAGCAACGATGGAGGCACCAATGTAAAGGTGATTGTGTGCTGAACAGGTCCAGCCCCAGCTTTCAATCCTTGCTCTTCTGCTGTGGGAGCAGATGCCAAACGTTCGTGCTGTACTCACTGTGGTGCTGGGCAGCTGAGAGAGACCACCTGAGAATTTGGATTCAAATGGACTTTTAGGTATGAAACCGAGGAGAGACTGCAATGATGGTGACCCCGTTGCAAAGCTGCTTGTGTGCTGAAGAAGCCCAGCACTAGCTTTCCCTGCTGGTCCTTCTGCCGTGTGAGCAGATGCCACTGTTCATTCTGTGCTGTGTTGCTGCCAGCAGGGAGCAGGCTCTGGACTGATTCCATTCAAATGCTTTTCCTGTATGAAAGTGAGCAGTGAAAGCAACGATGGAGGCACCAATGTAAAGGGGATTGTGTGCTGAACAGGTCCAGCACCAGCTTTCAATCCTTGATCTTCTGCTGTGGGAGCAGATGCCAAACGTTCGTCCTGTACTCACAGTGCTGCTGGGCAGCTGAGAGAGACCACCTGAGAATTTGTATTCAAATGGACTTTTAGGTATGAAACCGAATAGAGACAGCAATGATGGTGACCCCGTTGCAAAGCTGCTTGTGTGCTGAAGAGACACAGCACTAGCTTTCCCTGCTGGTCCTTCTGCCGTGTGAGCAGATGCCACTGTTCAGTCTGTGCTGACTGTGTTCCTGCACAGAAGAGAGCAGGCTCTGGACTGATTCCATTCAAATGTTTTTCCTGTATGAAAGTGAGCAGTGAAAGCAACGATGGAGGCACCAATGTAAAGGGGATTGTGTGCTGAACAGGTCCAGCACCAGCTTTCAATCCTTGCTCTTCTGCTGTGGGAGCAGATGCCAAACGTTCGTGCTGTACTCACTGTGCTGCTGGGCAGCTGAGACCACCTGAGAATTTGGATTCAAATGGACTTTTAGGTATGAAACCGAGGAGAGACTGCAATGATGGTGACCCCGTTGCAAAGCTGCTTGTGTGCTGAAGAAGCCCAGCACTAGCTTTCCCTGATGGTCCTTCTCCTGAGCGAGCAGAATCCACTGTTCATTCTGTGCTGACTGTGTTGCTGCGCAGCAGAGAGCAGCCTCTGGACTGATTCCATTCAAATGCTTTTCCTGTATGAAAGTGAGCAGTGAAAGCAACGATGGAGGCACCAATGTAAAGGTGATTGTGTGCTGAACAGGTCCAGCACCAGCTTTCAATCCTTGCTCTTCTGCTGTCGGATCAGATGCCAAACGTTCGTGCTGTACTCACTGTGCTGCTGGGCAGCTGAGAGAGACCACCTGAGAATTTGGATTCAAATGGACTTTTAGGTATGAAACCGAGGAGAGACTGCAATGATGGTGACCCCGTTGCAAAGCTCCTTGTGTGCTGAAGAGACACAGCACTAGCTTTCCCTGCTGGTCCTTCGGCCGTGTGAGCAGATGCCACTGTTCATTCTGTGCTGTGTTGCTGCCAGCAGGGAGCAGGCTCTGGACTGTTTCCATTCAAATGTTTTTCCTGTATGAAAGTGAGCAGTGAAAGCAACGATAGAGGCACCAATGTAAAGGTGATTGTGTGCTGAACAGGTCCAGCACCAACTTTCAATCCTTGTTCTTCTGCTGTGGGAGCAGATGCCAAACGTTCGTGCTGTACTCACTGTGCTGCTGGGCAGCTGAGAGAGACCACCTGAGAATTTGGATTCAAATGGACTTTTAGGTATGAAACCGAGGAGAGACTGCAATGATGGTGACCCCGTTGCAAAGCTGCTTTTGTGCTGAAGAGACACAGCACTAGCTTTCCCTGCTGGTCCTTCTGCCGTGTGAGCAGATGCCACTGTTCATTCTGTGCTGTGTTGCTGCCAGCAGGGAGCAGGCTCTGGACTGATTCTATTCAAATGCTTTTCCTGTATGAGTGTTAGCAGTGAAAGCAACGATGGAGGCACCAATGTAAAGGTGATTGTGTGCTGAACAGGTCCAGCACCAGCTTTCAATCCTTGCTCTTCTGCCTTGGGAGCAGATGCCAAACGTTCGTGCTGTACTCACTGTGCTGCTGGGCACCTGAGACCACCTGAAAATTCGGATTCAAATACACTTTTAGGTATGAAACCGAGGAGAGACTGCAATGATGGTGACCCCGTTGCAAAGCTGCTTGTGTGCTGAAGAAGCCCAGCACTAGCTTTCCCTGATGGTCCTTCTGCTGTGCGAGCAGAATCCACTGTTCATTCTGTGCTGACTGTGTTGCTGCGCAGCAGAGAGCAGGCTCTGGACTGATTCCATTCAAATGCTTTTCCTGTATGAAAGTGAGCAGTGAAAGCAACGATGGAGGCACCAATGTAAAGGGGATTGTGTGCTGAACAGGTCCAGCACCAGCTTTCAATCCTTGCTCTTCTGCTGTGGGAGCAGATGCCAAACGTTCGTGCTGTACTCACTGTGCTGCTGGGCAGCTGAGAGAGACCACATGAGAATTTGGATTCAAATGGACTTTTAGGTATGAAACCGAGGAGAGACTGCAATGATGGTGACCCCGTTGCAAAGCTCCTTGTGTGCTGAAGAGACACAGCACTAGCTTTCCCTGCTGGTCCTTCTGCCGTGTGAGCAGATGCCACTGTTCATTCTGTGCTGTGTTGCTGCCAGCAGGGAGCAGGCTCTGGACTGATTCTATTCAAATGCTTTTCCTGTATGAGTGTTAGCAGTGAAAGCAACGATGGAGGCACCAATGTAAAGGTGATTGTGTGCTGAACAGGTCTAGCACCAGCTTTCAATCCTTGCTCTTCTGCTGTGGGAGCAGATGCCAAACGTTCGTGCTGTACTCACTGTGCTGCTGGGCACCTGAGACCACCTGAAAATTTGGATTCAAATGGACTTTTAGGTATGAAACCGAGGAGAGACTGGAATGATGGTGACCCCGTTGCAAAGCTGCTTGTGTGCTGAAGAAGCCCAGCACTAGCTTTCCCTGATGGTCCTTCTGCTGTGCGAGCAGAATCCACTGTTCATTCTGTGCTGACTGTGTTGCTGCGCAGCAGAGAGCAGGCTCTGGACTGATTCCATTCAAATGCTTTTCCTGTATGAAAGTGAGCAGTGAAAGCAACGATGGAGGCACCAATGTAAAGGTGATTGTGTGCTGAACAGGTCCAGCACCAGCTTTCAATCCTGGCTCTTCTGCTGTGGGAGCAGAGGCCAAACGTTCGTGCTGTACTCACTGTGCTGCTGGGCAGCTGAGACCACATGAGAATTTGGATTCAAATGGACTTTTAGGTATGAAACCGAGGAGAGACTGCAATGATGGTGACCCCGTTGCAAAGCTCCTTGTGTGCTGAAGAGACACAGCACTAGCTTTCCCTGCTGGTCCTTCTGCCGTGTGAGCAGATGCCACTGTTCATTCTGTGCTGTGTTGCTGCCAGCAGGGAGCAGGCTCTGGACTGTTTCCATTCAAATGTTTTTCCTGTATGAAAGTGAGCAGTGAAAGCAACGATAGAGGCACCAATGTAAAGGTGATTGTGTGCTGAACAGGTCCAGCACCAGCTTTCAATCCTTGTTCTTCTGCTGTGGGAGCAGATGCCAAACGTTCGTGCTGTACTCACTGTGCTGCTGGGCAGCTGAGAGAGACCACCTGAGAATTTGGATTCAAATGGACTTTTAGGTATGAAACCGAGGAGAGACTGCAATGATGGTGACCCCGTTGCAAAGCTGCTTGTGTGCTGAAGAAGCCCAGCACTAGCTTTCCCTGATGTTCCTTCTGCTGTGCGAGCAGATGCCACTGTTCATTCTGTGCTGACTGTGTTGCTGCGCAGCAGAGAGCAGGCTCTGGACTGATTCCATTCAAATGCTTTTCCTGTATGAAAGTGAGCAGTGAAAGCAACGATGGAGGCACCAATGTAAAGGGGATTGTGTGCTGAATAGGTCCAGCACCAGCTTTCAATCCTTGCTCTTCTGCTGTGGGAGCAGATGCCAAACGTTCGTGCTGTACTCACTGTGCTGCTGGGCAGCTGAGAGAGACCACCTGAGAATTTGGATTCAAATGGACTTTTAGGTATGAAACCGAGGAGAGACTGCAATGATGGTGACCCCGTTCCAAAGCTCCTTGTGTGCTGAAGAGACACAGCACTAGCTTTCCCTGCTGGTCCTTCTGCCGTGTGAGCAGATGCCACTGTTCATTCTGTGCTGTGTTGCTGCCAGCAGGGAGCAGGCTCTGGACTGTTTCCATTCAAATGTTTTTCCTGTATGAAAGTGAGCAGTGAAAGCAACGATAGAGGCACCAATGTAAAGGTGATTGTGTGCTGAACAGGTCCAGCACCAGCTTTCAATCCTTGTTCTTCTGCTGTGGGAGCAGATGCCAAACGTTCGTGCTGTACTGACTGTGCTGCTGGGCAGCTGAGAGAGACCACCTGAGAATTTGGATTCAAATGGACTTTTAGGTATGAAACCGAATAGAGACAGCAATGATGGTGACCCCGTTGCTAAGCTGCTTGTGTGCTGAAGAGACACAGCACTAGCTTTCCCTGCTGGTCCTTCTGCCATGTGAGCACATGCCACTGTTCAGTCTGTGCTGACTGTGTTCCTGCACAGAAGAGAGCAGGCTCTGGACTGATTCCATTCAAATGTTTTTCCTGTATGAAAGTGAGCAGTGAAAGCAACGATGGAGGCACCAATGTAAAGGTGATTGTGTGCTGAACAGGTCCAGCACCAGCTTTCAATCCTTGCTCTTCTGCTGTGGGAGCAGATGCCAAACGTTCGTGCTGTACTCACTGTGCTGCTGGGCAGCTGAGACCACCTGAAAATTTGGATTCAAATGGACTTTTAGGCATGAAACCGAGGAGAGACTGCAATGATGGTGACCCCGTTGCAAAGCTGCTTGTGTGCTGAAGAAGCCCAGCACTAGCTTTCCCTGCTGGTCCTTCTGCTGTGCGAGCAGAATCCACTGTTCATTCTGTGCTGACTGTGTTGCTGCGCAGCAGAGAGCAGGCTCTGGACTGATTCCATTCAAATGCTTTTCCTGTATGAAAGTGAGCAGTGAAAGCAACGATGGAGGCACCAATGTAAAGGGGATTGTGTGCTGAACAGGTCCAGCCCCAGCTTTCAATCCTTGCTCTTCTGCTGTGGGAGCAGATGCCAAACGTTCGTGCTGTACTCACTGTGCTGCTGGGCAGCTGAGAGAGACCACCTGAGAATTTGGATTCAAATGGACTTTTAGGTATGAAACCGAGGAGAGACTGCAATGATGGTGACCCCGTTGCAAAGCTGCTTTTGTGCTGAAGAGACACAGCACTAGCTTTCCCTGCTGGTCCTTCTGCCGTGTGAGCAGATGCCACTGTTCAGTCTGTGCTGTGTTGCTGCCAGCAGGGAGCAGGCTCTGGACTGATTCTATTCAAATGCTTTTCCTGTATGAGTGTTAGCAGTGAAAGCAACGATGGAGGCACCAATGTAAAGGTGATTGTGTGCTGAACAGGTCCAGCACCAGCTTTCAATCCTTGCTCTTCTGCTGTGGGAGCAGATGCCAAACGTTCGTGCTGTACTCACTGTGCTGCTGGGCACCTGAGACCACCTGAGAATTTGGATTCAAATGGACTTTTAGGTATGAAACCGAGGAGAGACTGCAATGATGGTGACCCCGTTGCAAAGCTGCTTGTGTGCTGAAGAAGCCCAGCACTAGCTTTCCCTGATGGTCCTTCTGCTGTGCGAGCAGAATCCACTGTTCATTCTGTGCTGACTGTGTTGCTGCGCAGCAGAGAGCAGGCTCTGGACTGATTCCATTCAAATGCTTTTCCTGTATGAAAGTGAGCAGTGAAAGCAACGATGGAGGCACCAATGTAAAGGTGATTGTGTGCTGAACAGGTCCAGCACCAGCTTTCAATCCTTGCTCTTCTGCTGTGGGAGCAGATGCCAAACGTTCGTGCTGTACTCACTGTGGTGCTGGGCAGCTGAGAGAGACCACCTGAGAATTTGGATTCAAATGGACTTTTAGGTATGAAACCGAGGAGAGACTGCAATGATGGTGACCCCGTTGCAAAGCTCCTTGTGTGCTGAAGAGACACAGCACTAGCTTTCCCTGCTGGTCCTTCTGCCGTGGGAGCAGATGCCACTGTTCATTCTGTGCTGTGTTGCTGCCAGCAGGGAGCAGGCTCTGGACCGATTCTATTCAAATGCTTTTCCTGTATGAGTGTTAGCAGTGAAAGCAACGATGGAGGCACCAATGTAAAGGTGATTGTGTGCTGAACAGGTCCAGCCCCAGCTTTCAATCCTTGCTCTTCTGCTGTGGGAGCAGATGCCAAACGTTCGTGCTGTACTCACTGTGGTGCTGGGCAGCTGAGAGAGACCACCTGAGAATTTGGATTCAAATGGACTTTTAGGTATGAAACCGAGGAGAGACTGCAATGATGGTGACCCCGTTGCAAAGCTGCTTGTGTGCTGAAGAAGCCCAGCACTAGCTTTCCCTGCTGGTCCTTCTGCCGTGTGAGCAGATGCCACTGTTCATTCTGTGCTGTGTTGCTGCCAGCAGGGAGCAGGCTCTGGACTGATTCCATTCAAATGCTTTTCCTGTATGAAAGTGAGCAGTGAAAGCAACGATGGAGGCACCAATGTAAAGGGGATTGTGTGCTGAACAGGTCCAGCACCAGCTTTCAATCCTTGATCTTCTGCTGTGGGAGCAGATGCCAAACGTTCGTCCTGTACTCACAGTGCTGCTGGGCAGCTGAGAGAGACCACCTGAGAATTTGTATTCAAATGGACTTTTAGGTATGAAACCGAATAGAGACAGCAATGATGGTGACCCCGTTGCAAAGCTGCTTGTGTGCTGAAGAGACACAGCACTAGCTTTCCCTGCTGGTCCTTCTGCCGTGTGAGCAGATGCCACTGTTCAGTCTGTGCTGACTGTGTTCCTGCACAGAAGAGAGCAGGCTCTGGACTGATTCCATTCAAATGTTTTTCCTGTATGAAAGTGAGCAGTGAAAGCAACGATGGAGGCACCAATGTAAAGGGGATTGTGTGCTGAACAGGTCCAGCACCAGCTTTCAATCCTTGCTCTTCTGCTGTGGGAGCAGATGCCAAACGTTCGTGCTGTACTCACTGTGCTGCTGGGCAGCTGAGACCACCTGAGAATTTGGATTCAAATGGACTTTTAGGTATGAAACCGAGGAGAGACTGCAATGATGGTGACCCCGTTGCAAAGCTGCTTGTGTGCTGAAGAAGCCCAGCACTAGCTTTCCCTGATGGTCCTTCTCCTGAGCGAGCAGAATCCACTGTTCATTCTGTGCTGACTGTGTTGCTGCGCAGCAGAGAGCAGCCTCTGGACTGATTCCATTCAAATGCTTTTCCTGTATGAAAGTGAGCAGTGAAAGCAACGATGGAGGCACCAATGTAAAGGTGATTGTGTGCTGAACAGGTCCAGCACCAGCTTTCAATCCTTGCTCTTCTGCTGTCGGATCAGATGCCAAACGTTCGTGCTGTACTCACTGTGCTGCTGGGCAGCTGAGAGAGACCACCTGAGAATTTGGATTCAAATGGACTTTTAGGTATGAAACCGAGGAGAGACTGCAATGATGGTGACCCCGTTGCAAAGCTCCTTGTGTGCTGAAGAGACACAGCACTAGCTTTCCCTGCTGGTCCTTCGGCCGTGTGAGCAGATGCCACTGTTCATTCTGTGCTGTGTTGCTGCCAGCAGGGAGCAGGCTCTGGACTGTTTCCATTCAAATGTTTTTCCTGTATGAAAGTGAGCAGTGAAAGCAACGATAGAGGCACCAATGTAAAGGTGATTGTGTGCTGAACAGGTCCAGCACCAACTTTCAATCCTTGTTCTTCTGCTGTGGGAGCAGATGCCAAACGTTCGTGCTGTACTCACTGTGCTGCTGGGCAGCTGAGAGAGACCACCTGAGAATTTGGATTCAAATGGACTTTTAGGTATGAAACCGAGGAGAGACTGCAATGATGGTGACCCCGTTGCAAAGCTGCTTTTGTGCTGAAGAGACACAGCACTAGCTTTCCCTGCTGGTCCTTCTGCCGTGTGAGCAGATGCCACTGTTCATTCTGTGCTGTGTTGCTGCCAGCAGGGAGCAGGCTCTGGACTGATTCTATTCAAATGCTTTTCCTGTATGAGTGTTAGCAGTGAAAGCAACGATGGAGGCACCAATGTAAAGGTGATTGTGTGCTGAACAGGTCCAGCACCAGCTTTCAATCCTTGCTCTTCTGCCTTGGGAGCAGATGCCAAACGTTCGTGCTGTACTCACTGTGCTGCTGGGCACCTGAGACCACCTGAAAATTCGGATTCAAATACACTTTTAGGTATGAAACCGAGGAGAGACTGCAATGATGGTGACCCCGTTGCAAAGCTGCTTGTGTGCTGAAGAAGCCCAGCACTAGCTTTCCCTGATGGTCCTTCTGCTGTGCGAGCAGAATCCACTGTTCATTCTGTGCTGACTGTGTTGCTGCGCAGCAGAGAGCAGGCTATGGACTGATTCCATTCAAATGCTTTTCCTGTATGAAAGTGAGCAGTGAAAGCAACGATGGAGGCACCAATGTAAAGGGGATTGTGTGCTGAACAGGTCCAGCACCAGCTTTCAATCCTTGCTCTTCTGCTGTGGGAGCAGATGCCAAACGTTCGTGCTGTACTCACTGTGCTGCTGGGCAGCTGAGAGAGACCACATGAGAATTTGGATTCAAATGGACTTTTAGGTATGAAACCGAGGAGAGACTGCAATGATGGTGACCCCGTTGCAAAGCTCCTTGTGTGCTGAAGAGACACAGCACTAGCTTTCCCTGCTGGTCCTTCTGCCGTGTGAGCAGATGCCACTGTTCATTCTGTGCTGTGTTGCTGCCAGCAGGGAGCAGGCTCTGGACTGATTCTATTCAAATGCTTTTCCTGTATGAGTGTTAGCAGTGAAAGCAACGATGGAGGCACCAATGTAAAGGTGATTGTGTGCTGAACAGGTCTAGCACCAGCTTTCAATCCTTGCTCTTCTGCTGTGGGAGCAGATGCCAAACGTTCGTGCTGTACTCACTGTGCTGCTGGGCACCTGAGACCACCTGAAAATTTGGATTCAAATGGACTTTTAGGTATGAAACCGAGGAGAGACTGGAATGATGGTGACCCCGTTGCAAAGCTGCTTGTGTGCTGAAGAAGCCCAGCACTAGCTTTCCCTGATGGTCCTTCTGCTGTGCGAGCAGAATCCACTGTTCATTCTGTGCTGACTGTGTTGCTGCGCAGCAGAGAGCAGGCTCTGGACTGATTCCATTCAAATGCTTTTCCTGTATGAAAGTGAGCAGTGAAAGCAACGATGGAGGCACCAATGTAAAGGGGATTGTGTGCTGAACAGGTCCAGCACCAGCTTTCAATCCTGGCTCTTCTGCTGTGGGAGCAGAGGCCAAACGTTCGTGCTGTACTCACTGTGCTGCTGGGCAGCTGAGAGAGACCACATGAGAATTTGGATTCAAATGGACTTTTAGGTATGAAACCGAGGAGAGACTGCAATGATGGTGACCCCGTTGCAAAGCTCCTTGTGTGCTGAAGAGACACAGCACTAGCTTTCCCTGCTGGTCCTTCTGCCGTGTGAGCAGATGCCACTGTTCATTCTGTGCTGTGTTGCTGCCAGCAGGGAGCAGGCTCTGGACTGTTTCCATTCAAATGTTTTTCCTGTATGAAAGTGAGCAGTGAAAGCAACGATAGAGGCACCAATGTAAAGGTGATTGTGTGCTGAACAGGTCCAGCACCAGCTTTCAATCCTTGTTCTTCTGCTGTGGGAGCAGATGCCAAACGTTCGTGCTGTACTCACTGTGCTGCTGGGCAGCTGAGAGAGACCACCTGAGAATTTGCATTCAAATGGACTTTTGGGTATGAAACCGAGGAGAGACTGCAATGATGGTGACCCCGTTGCAAAGCTGCTTGTGTGCTGAAGAAGCCCAGCACTAGCTTTCCCTGATGTTCCTTCTGCTGTGCGAGCAGAATCCACTGTTCATTCTGTGCTGACTGTGTTGCTGCGCAGCAGAGAGCAGGCTCTGGACTGATTCCATTCAAATGCTTTTCCTGTATGAAAGTGAGCAGTGAAAGCAACGATGGAGGCACCAATGTAAAGGGGATTGTGTGCTGAATAGGTCCAGCACCAGCTTTCAATCCTTGCTCTTCTGCTGTGGGAGCAGATGCCAAACGTTCGTGCTGTACTCACTGTGCTGCTGGGCAGCTGAGAGAGACCACCTGAGAATTTGGATTCAAATGGACTTTTAGGTATGAAACCGAGGAGAGACTGCAATGATGGTGACCCCGTTCCAAAGCTCCTTGTGTGCTGAAGAGACACAGCACTAGCTTTCCCTGCTGGTCCTTCTGCCGTGTGAGCAGATGCCACTGTTCATTCTGTGCTGTGTTGCTGCCAGCAGGGAGCAGGCTCTGGACTGTTTCCATTCAAATGTTTTTCCTGTATGAAAGTGAGCAGTGAAAGCAACGATAGAGGCACCAATGTAAAGGTGATTGTGTGCTGAACAGGTCCAGCACCAGCTTTCAATCCTTGTTCTTCTGCTGTGGGAGCAGATGCCAAACGTTCGTGCTGTACTGACTGTGCTGCTGGGCAGCTGAGAGAGACCACCTGAGAATTTGGATTCAAATGGACTTTTAGGTATGAAACCGAATAGAGACAGCAATGATGGTGACCCCGTTGCTAAGCTGCTTGTGTGCTGAAGAGACACAGCACTAGCTTTCCCTGCTGGTCCTTCTGCCATGTGAGCACATGCCACTGTTCAGTCTGTGCTGACTGTGTTCCTGCACAGAAGAGAGCAGGCTCTGGACTGATTCCATTCAAATGTTTTTCCTGTATGAAAGTGAGCAGTGAAAGCAACGATGGAGGCACCAATGTAAAGGTGATTGTGTGCTGAACAGGTCCAGCACCAGCTTTCAATCCTTGCTCTTCTGCTGTGGGAGCAGATGCCAAACGTTCGTGCTGTACTCACTGTGCTGCTGGGCAGCTGAGAGACACCACCTGAGAATTTGGATTCAAATGGACTTTTAGGTATGAAACCGAGGAGAGACTGCAATGATGGTGACCCCGTTGCAAAGCTGCTTGTGTGCTGAAGAAGCCCAGCACTAGCTTTCCCTGCTGGTCCTTCTGCTGTGCGAGCAGAATCCACTGTTCATTCTGTGCTGACTGTGTTGCTGCGCAGCAGAGAGCAGGCTCTGGACTGATTCCATTCAAATGCTTTTCCTGTATGAAAGTGAGCAGTGAAAGCAACGATGGAGGCACCAATGTAAAGGTGATTGTGTGCTGAACAGGTCCAGCACCAGCTTTCAATCCTTGCTCTTCTGCTGTGGGAGCAGATGCCAAACGTTCGTGCTGTACTCACTGTGCTGCTGGGCAGCTGTGAGAGACCACATGAGAATTTGGATTCAAATGGACTTTTAGGTATGAAACCGAGGAGAGACTGCAATGATGGTGACCCCGTTGCAAAGCTCCTTGTGTGCTGAAGAGACACAGCACTAGCTTTCCCTGCTGGTCCTTCGGCCGTGTGAGCAGATGCCACTGTTCATTCTGTGCTGTGTTGCTGCCAGCAGGGAGCAGGCTCTGGACTGTTTCCATTCAAATGTTTTTCCTGTATGAAAGTGAGCAGTGAAAGCAACGATAGAGGCACCAATGTAAAGGTGATTGTGTGCTGAACAGGTCCAGCACCAGCTTTCAATCCTTGTTCTTCTGCTGTGGGAGCAGATGCCAAACGTTCGTGCTGTACTCACTGTGCTGCTGGGCAGCTGAGAGAGACCACCTGAGAATTTGGATTCAAATGGACTTTTAGGTATGAAACCGAGGAGAGACTGCAATGATGGTGACCCCGTTGCAAAGCTGCTTGTGTGCTGAAGAAGCCCAGCACTAGCTTTCCCTGATGGTACTTCTGCTGTGCGAGCAGAATCCACTGTTCATTCTGTGCTGACTGTGTTGCTGCGCAGCAGAGAGCAGGCTCTGGACTGATTCCATTCAAATGCTTTTCCTGTATGAAAGTGAGCAGTGATAGCAACGATGGAGGCACCAATGTAAAGGTGATTGTGTGCTGAACAGGTCCAGCACCAGCTTTCAATCCTTGCTCTTCTGCTGTGGGAGCAGATGCCAAACGTTCGTGCTGTACTCACTGTGCTGCTGGGCAGCTGAGAGAGACCACATGAGAATTTGGATTCAAATGGACTTTTAGGTATGAAACCGAGGAGAGACTGCAATGATGGTGACCCCGTTGCAAAGCTCCTTGTGTGCTGAAGAGACACAGCACTAGCTTTCCCTGATGGTCCTTCTGCCGTGGGAGCAGATGCCACTGTTCATTCTGTGCTGTGTTGCTGCCAGCAGGGAGCAGGCTCTGGACTGATTCTATTCAAATGTTTTTCCTGTATGAAAGTGAGCAGTGAAAGCAACGATGGAGGCACCAATGTAAAGGTGATTGTGTGCTGAACAGGTCCAGCACCAGCTTTCAATCCTTGCTCTTCTGCTGTGGGAGCAGATGCCAAACGTTCGTGCTGTACTCACTGTGCTGCTGGGCAGCTGAGACCACCTGAAAATTTGGATTCAAATGGACTTTTAGGTATGAAACCGAGGAGAGACTGCAATGATGGTGACCCCGTTGCAAAGCTGCTTGTGTGCTGAAGAAGCCCAGCACTAGCTTTCCCTGCTGGTCCTTCTGCTGTGCGAGCAGAATCCACTGTTCATTCTGTGCTGACTGTGTTGCTGCGCAGCAGAGAGCAGGCTCTGGACTGATTCCATTCAAATGCTTTTCCTGTATGAAAGTGAGCAGTGAAAGCAACGATGGAGGCACCAATGTAAAGGTGATTGTGTGCTGAACAGGTCCAGCACCAGCTTTCAATCCTTGCTCTTCTGCTGTGGGAGCAGATGCCAAACGTTCGTGCTGTACTCACTGTGCTGCTGGGCAGCTGAGAGAGACCACCTGAGAATTTGGATTCAAATGGACTTTTAGGTATGAAACCGAGGAGAGACTGCAATGATGGTGACCCCGTTGCAAAGCTCCTTGTGTGCTGAAGAGACACAGCACTAGCTTTCCCTGCTGGTCCTTCTGCCGTGTGAGCAGATTCCACTGTTCATTCTGTGCTGTGTTGCTGCCAGCAGGGAGCAGGCTCTGGACTGTTTCCATTCAAATGTTTTTCCTGTATGAAAGTGAGCAGTGAAAGCAACGATAGAGGCACCAATGTAAAGGTGATTGTGTGCTGAACAGGTCCAGCACCAGCTTTCAATCCTTGTTCTTCTGCTGTGGGAGCAGATGCCAAACGTTCGTGCTGTACTCACTGTGCTGCTGGGCAGCTGAGAGAGACCACCTGAGAATTTGGATTCAAATGGACTTTTAGGTATGAAACCGAGGAGAGACTGCAATGATGGTGACCCCGTTGCAAAGCTGCTTTTGTGCTGAAGAGACACAGCACTAGCTTTCCCTGCTGGTCCTTCTGCCGTGTGAGCAGATGCCACTGTTCATTCTGTGCTGTGTTGCTGCCAGCAGGGAGCAGGCTCTGGACTGATTCTATTCAAATGCTTTTCCTGTATGAGTGTTAGCAGTGAAAGCAACGATGGAGGCACCAATGTAAAGGTGATTGTGTGCTGAACAGGTCCAGCACCAGCTTTCAATCCTTGCTCTTCTGCTGTGGGAGCAGATGCCAAACGTTCGTGCTGTACTCACTGTGCTGCTGGGCACCTGAGACCACCTGAAAATTTGGATTCTAATGGACTTTTAGGTATGAAACCGAGGAGAGACTGCAATGATGGTGACCCCGTTGCAAAGCTGCTTGTGTGCTGAAGAAGCCCAGCACTAGCTTTCCCTGATGGTCCTTCTGCTGTGCGAGCAGAATCCACTGTTCATTCTGTGCTGACTGTGTTGCTGCGCAGCAGAGAGCAGGCTCTGGACTGATTCCATTCAAATGCTTTTCCTGTATGAAAGTGAGCAGTGAAAGCAACGATGGAGGCACCAATGTAAAGGTGATTGTGTGCTGAACAGGTCCAGCACCAGCTTTCAATCCTTGCTCTTCTGCTGTGGGAGCAGATACCAAACGTTCGTGCTGTACTCACTGTGCTGCTGGGCAGCTGAGAGAGACCACCTGAGAATTTGGATTCAAATGGACTTTTAGGTATGAAACCGAGGAGAGACTGCAATGATGGTGACCCCGTTGCAAAGCTCCTTGTGTGCTGAAGAGACACAGCACTAGCTTTCCCTGCTGGTCCTTCTGCCGTGTGAGCAGATGCCACTGTTCATTCTGTGCTGTGTTGCTGCCAGCAGGGAGCAGGCTCTGGACCGATTCTATTCAAATGCTTTTCCTGTATGAGTGTTAGCAGTGAAAGCAACGATGGAGGCACCAATGTAAAGGTGATTGTGTGCTGAACAGGTCCAGCACCAGCTTTCAATCCTTGCTCTTCTGCTGTGGGAGCAGATGCCAAACGTTCGTGCTGTACTCACTGTGCTGCTGGGCACCTGAGACCACCTGAAAATTTGGATTCAAATGGACTTTTAGGTATGAAACCGAGGAGAGACTGCAATGATGGTGACCCCGTTGCAAAGCTGCTTGTGTGCTGAAGAAGCCCAGCACTAGCTTTCCCTGCTGGTCCTTCTGCTGTGCGAGCAGAATCCACTGTTCATTCTGTGCTGACTGTGTTGCTGCGCAGCAGAGAGCAGGCTCTGGACTGATTCCATTCAAATGCTTTTCCTGTATGAAAGTGAGCAGTGAAAGCAACGATGGAGGCACCAATGTAAAGGGGATTGTGTGCTGAACAGGTCCAGCACCAGCTTTCAATCCTTGCTCTTCTGCTGTGGGAGCAGATGCCAAACGTTCGTGCTGTACTCACTGTGCTGCTGGGCAGCTGAGAGAGACCACCTGAGAATTTGGATTCAAATGGACTTTTAGGTATGAAACCGAGGAGAGACTGCAATGATGGTGACACCGTTGCAAAGCTCCTTGTGTGCTGAAGAGACACAGCACTAGCTTTCCCTGCTGGTCCTTCTGCCGTGTGAGCAGATGCCACTGTTCATTCTGTGCTGTGTTGCTGCCAGCAGGGAGCAGGCTCTGTACTGATTCTATTCAAATGCTTCTCCTGTATGAGTGTTAGCAGTGAAAGCAACAATGGAGGCACCAATGTAAAGGTGATTGTGTGCTGAACAGGTCCAGCACCAGCTTTCAATCCTTGTTCTTCTGCTGTGGGAGCAGATGCCAAACGTTCGTGCTGTACTCACTGTGCTGCTGGGCAGCTGAGAGAGACCACCTGAGAATTTGGATTCAAATGGACTTTTAGGTATGAAACCGAGGAGAGACTGCAATGATGGTGACCCCGTTGCAAAGCTCCTTGTGTGCTGAAGAGACACAGCACTAGCTTTCCCTGCTGGTCCTTCTGCCGTGTGAGCAGATGCCACTGTTCATTCGGTGCTGTGTTGCTGCCAGCAGGGAGCAGGCTCTGGACTGTTTCCATTCAAATGTTTTTCCTGTATGAAAGTGAGCAGTGAAAGCAACGATAGAGGCACCAATGTAAAGGTGATTGTGTGCTGAACAGGTCCAGCACCAGCTTTCAATCCTGGCTCTTCTGCTGTGGGAGCAGATTCCAAACGTTCGTGCTGTACTGACTGTGCTGCTGGGCAGCTGAGAGAGTCCACCTGAGAATTGGGATTCAAATGGACTTTTAGGTATGAAACCGAATAGAGACAGCAATGATGGTGACCCCGTTGCTAAGCTGCTTGTGTGCTGAAGAGACACAGCACTAGCTTTCCCTGCTGGTCCTTCTGCCGTGTGAGCAGATGCCACTGTTCAGTCTGTGCTGACTGTGTACCTGCACAGAAGAGAGCAGGCTCTGGACTGATTCCATTCAAATGTTTTTCCTGTATGAAAGTGAGCAGTGAAAGCAACGATGGAGGCACCAATATAAAGGGGATTGTGTGCTGAACAGGTCCAGCACCAGCTTTTAATCCTTGCTCTTCTGCTGTGGGAGCAGATGCCAAACGTTCGTGCTGTACTCACTGTGCTGCTGGGCAGCTGAGAGACACCACCTGAGAATTTGGATTCAAATGGACTTTTAGGTATGAAACCGAGGAGAGACTGCAATGATGGTGACCCCGTTGCAAAGCTGCTTGTGTGCTGAAGAAGCCCAGCACTAGCTTTCCCTGCTGGTCCTTCTGCTGTGCGAGCAGAATCCACTGTTCATTCTGTGCTGACTGTGTTGCTGCGCAGCAGAGAGCAGGCTCTGGACTGATTCCATTCAAATGCTTTTCCTGTATGAAAGTGAGCAGTGAAAGCAACGATGGAGGCACCAATGTAAAGGTGATTGTGTGCTGAACAGGTCCAGCACCAGCTTTCAATCCTTGCTCTTCTGCTGTGGGAGCAGATGCCAAACGTTCGTGCTGTACTCACTGTGCTGCTGGGCAGCTGTGAGAGACCACATGAGAATTTGGATTCAAATGGACTTTTAGGTATGAAACCGAGGAGAGACTGCAATGATGGTGACCCCGTTGCAAAGCTCCTTGTGTGCTGAAGAGACACAGCACTAGCTTTCCCTGCTGGTCCTTCGGCCGTGTGAGCAGATGCCACTGTTCATTCTGTGCTGTGTTGCTGCCAGCAGGGAGCAGGCTCTGGACTGTTTCCATTCAAATGTTTTTCCTGTATGAAAGTGAGCAGTGAAAGCAACGATAGAGGCACCAATGTAAAGGTGATTGTGTGCTGAACAGGTCCAGCACCAGCTTTCAATCCTTGTTCTTCTGCTGTGGGAGCAGATGCCAAACGTTCGTGCTGTACTCACTGTGCTGCTGGGCAGCTGAGAGAGACCACCTGAGAATTTGGATTCAAATGGACTTTTAGGTATGAAACCGAGGAGAGACTGCAATGATGGTGACCCCGTTGCAAAGCTGCTTGTGTGCTGAAGAAGCCCAGCACTAGCTTTCCCTGATGGTACTTCTGCTGTGCGAGCAGAATCCACTGTTCATTCTGTGCTGACTGTGTTGCTGCGCAGCAGAGAGCAGGCTCTGGACTGATTCCATTCAAATGCTTTTCCTGTATGAAAGTGAGCAGTGATAGCAACGATGGAGGCACCAATGTAAAGGTGATTGTGTGCTGAACAGGTCCAGCACCAGCTTTCAATCCTTGCTCTTCTGCTGTGGGAGCAGATGCCAAACGTTCGTGCTGTACTCACTGTGCTGCTGGGCAGCTGAGAGAGACCACATGAGAATTTGGATTCAAATGGACTTTTAGGTATGAAACCGAGGAGAGACTGCAATGATGGTGACCCCGTTGCAAAGCTCCTTGTGTGCTGAAGAGACACAGCACTAGCTTTCCCTGATGGTCCTTCTGCCGTGGGAGCAGATGCCACTGTTCATTCTGTGCTGTGTTGCTGCCAGCAGGGAGCAGGCTCTGGACTGATTCTATTCAAATGTTTTTCCTGTATGAAAGTGAGCAGTGAAAGCAACGATGGAGGCACCAATGTAAAGGTGATTGTGTGCTGAACAGGTCCAGCACCAGCTTTCAATCCTTACTCTTCTGCTGTGGGAGCAGATGCCAAACGTTCGTGCTGTACTCACTGTGCTGCTGGGCAGCTGAGACCACCTGAAAATTTGGATTCAAATGGACTTTTAGGTATGAAACCGAGGAGAGACTGCAATGATGGTGACCCCGTTGCAAAGCTGCTTGTGTGCTGAAGAAGCCCAGCACTAGCTTTCCCTGCTGGTCCTTCTGCTGTGCGAGCAGAATCCACTGTTCATTCTGTGCTGACTGTGTTGCTGCGCAGCAGAGAGCAGGCTCTGGACTGATTCCATTCAAATGCTTTTCCTGTATGAAAGTGAGCAGTGAAAGCAACGATGGAGGCACCAATGTAAAGGTGATTGTGTGCTGAACAGGTCCAGCACCAGCTTTCAATCCTTGCTCTTCTGCTGTGGGAGCAGATGCCAAACGTTCGTGCTGTACTCACTGTGCTGCTGGGCAGCTGAGAGAGACCACCTGAGAATTTGGATTCAAATGGACTTTTAGGTATGAAACCGAGGAGAGACTGCAATGATGGTGACCCCGTTGCAAAGCTGCTTGTGTGCTGAAGAAGCCCAGCACTAGCTTTCCCTGATGGTCCTTCTGCTGTGCGAGCAGAATCCACTGTTCATTCTGTGCTGACTGTGTTGCTGCGCAGCAGAGAGCAGGCTCTGGACTGATTCCATTCAAATGCTTTTCCTGTATGAAAGTGAGCAGTGAAAGCAACGATGGAGGCACCAATGTAAAGGTGATTGTGTGCTGAACAGGTCCAGCACCAGCTTTCAATCCTTGCTCTTCTGCTGTGGGAGCAGATGCCAAACGTTCGTGCTGTACTCACTGTGCTGCTGGGCAGCTGAGAGAGACCACCTGAGAATTTGGATTCAAATGGACTTTTAGGTATGAAACCGAGGAGAGACTGCAATGATGGTGACCCCGTTGCAAAGCTCCTTGTGTGCTGAAGAGACACAGCACTAGCTTTCCCTGCTGGTCCTTCTGCCGTGTGAGCAGATGCCACTGTTCATTCTGTGCTGTGTTGCTGCCAGCAGGGAGCAGGCTCTGGACTGATTCTATTCAAATGCTTTTCCTGTATGAGTGTTAGCAGTGAAAGCAACGATGGAGGCACCAATGTAAAGGTGATTGTGTGCTGAACAGGTCCAGCACCAGCTTTCAATCCTTGCTCTTCTGCCTTGGGAGCAGATGCCAAACGTTCGTGCTGTACTCACTGTGCTGCTGGGCACCTGAGACCACCTGAAAATTTGGATTCAAATGGACTTTTAGGTATGAAACCGAGGAGAGACTGCAATGATGGTGACCCCGTTGCAAAGCTGCTTGTGTGCTGAAGAAGCCCAGCACTAGCTTTCCCTGCTGGTCCTTCTGCTGTGCGAGCAGAATCCACTGTTCATTCTGTGCTGACTGTGTTGCTGCGCAGCAGAGAGCAGGCTCTGGACTGATTCCATTCAAATGCTTTTCCTGTATGAAAGTGAGCAGTGAAAGCAACGATGGAGGCACCAATGTAAAGGGGATTGTGTGCTGAACAGGTCCAGCACCAGCTTTCAATCCTTGCTCTTCTGCTGTGGGAGCAGATGCCAAACGTTCGTGCTGTACTCACTGTGCTGCTGGGCAGCTGAGAGAGACCACCTGAGAATTTGGATTCAAATGGACTTTTAGGTATGAAACCGAGGAGAGACTGCAATGATGGTGACACCGTTGCAAAGCTCCTTGTGTGCTGAAGAGACACAGCACTAGCTTTCCCTGCTGGTCCTTCTGCCGTGTGAGCAGATGCCACTGTTCATTCTGTGCTGTGTTGCTGCCAGCAGGGAGCAGGCTCTGTACTGATTCTATTCAAATGCTTCTCCTGTATGAGTGTTAGCAGTGAAAGCAACGATGGAGGCACCAATGTAAAGGTGATTGTGTGCTGAACAGGTCCAGCACCAGCTTTCAATCCTTGTTCTTCTGCTGTGGGAGCAGATGCCAAACGTTCGTGCTGTACTCACTGTGCTGCTGGGCAGCTGAGAGAGACCACCTGAGAATTTGGATTCAAATGGACTTTTAGGTATGAAATCGAGGAGAGACTGCAATGATGGTGACCCCGTTGCAAAGCTCCTTGTGTGCTGAAGAGACACAGCACTAGCTTTCCCTGCTGGTCCTTCTGCCGTGTGAGCAGATGCCACTGTTCATTCGGTGCTGTGTTGCTGCCAGCAGGGAGCAGGCTCTGGACTGTTTCCATTCAAATGTTTTTCCTGTATGAAAGTGAGCAGTGAAAGCAACGATAGAGGCACCAATGTAAAGGTGATTGTGTGCTGAACAGGTCCAGCACCAGCTTTCAATCCTGGCTCTTCTGCTGTGGGAGCAGATTCCAAACGTTCGTGCTGTACTGACTGTGCTGCTGGGCAGCTGAGAGAGACCACCTGAGAATTGGGATTCAAATGGACTTTTAGGTATGAAACCGAATAGAGACAGCAATGATGGTGACCCCGTTGCTAAGCTGCTTGTGTGCTGAAGAGACACAGCACTAGCTTTCCCTGCTGGTCCTTCTGCCGTGTGAGCAGATGCCACTGTTCAGTCTGTGCTGACTGTGTACCTGCACAGAAGAGAGCAGGCTCTGGACTGATTCCATTCAAATGTTTTTCCTGTATGAAAGTGAGCAGTGAAAGCAACGATGGAGGCACCAATATAAAGGGGATTGTGTGCTGAACAGGTCCAGCACCAGCTTTTAATCCTTGCTCTTCTGCTGTGGGAGCAGATGCCAAACGTTCGTGCTGTACTCACTGTGCTGCTGGGCAGCTGAGAGACACCACCTGAGAATTTGGATTCAAATGGACTTTTAGGTATGAAACCGAGGAGAGACTGCAATGATGGTGACCCCGTTGAAAGCTGCTTGTGTGCTGAAGAAGCCCAGCACTAGCTTTCCCTGCTGGTCCTTCTGCTGTGCGAGCAGAATCCACTGTTCATTCTGTGCTGACTGTGTTGCTGCGCAGCAGAGAGCAGGCTCTGGACTGATTCCATTCAAATGCTTTTCCTGTATGAAAGTGAGCAGTGAAAGCAACGATGGAGGCACCAATGTAAAGGGGATTGTGTGCTGAACAGGTCCAGAACCAGCTTTCAATCCTTGCTCTTCTGCTGTGGGAGCAGATGCCAAACGTTCGTGCTGTACTCACTGTGCTGCTGGGCAGCTGAGAGAGACCACCTGAGAATTTGGATTCAAATGGACTTTTAGGTATGAAACCGAGGAGAGACTGCAATGATGGTGACACCGTTGCAAAGCTCCTTGTGTGCTGAAGAGACACAGCACTAGCTTTCCCTGCTGGTCCTTCTGCCGTGTGAGCAGATGCCACTGTTCATTCTGTGCTGTGTTGCTGCCAGCAGGGAGCAGGCTCTGTACTGATTCTATTCAAATGCTTCTCCTGTATGAGTGTTAGCAGTGAAAGCAACGATGGAGGCACCAATGTAAAGGTGATTGTGTGCTGAACAGGTCCAGCACCAGCTTTCAATCCTTGCTCTTCTGCTGTGGGAGCAGATGCCAAACGTTCGTGCTGTACTCACTGTGCTGCTGGGCAGCTGAGAGAGACCACCTGAGAATTTGGATTCAAATGGACTTTTAGGTATGAAACCGAGGAGAGACTGCAATGATGGTGACACCGTTGCAAAGCTCCTTGTGTGCTGAAGAGACACAGCACTAGCTTTCCCTGCTGGTCCTTCTGCCGTGTGAGCAGATGCCACTGTTCATTCTGGCTGTGTTGCTGCCAGCAGGGAGCAGGCTCTGGACTGATTCTATTCAAATGTTTTTCCTGTATGAAAGTGAGCAGTGAAAGCAACGATGGAGGCACCAATGTAAAGGTGATTGTGTGCTGAACAGGTCCAGCACCAGCTTTCAATCCTTGCTCTTCTGCTGTGGGAGCAGATGCCAAACGTTCGTGCTGTACTCACTGTGCTGCTGGGCACCTGAGACCACCTGAAAATTTGGATTCAAATGGACTTTTAGGTATGAAACCGAGGAGAGACTGCAATGATGGTGACCCCGTTGCAAAGCTGCTTGTGTGCTGAAGAAGCCCAGCACTAGCTTTCCCTGCTGGTACTTCTGCTGTGCGAGCAGAATCCACTGTTCATTCTGTGCTGACTGTGTTGCTGCGCAGCAGAGAGCAGGCTCTGGACTGATTCCATTCAAATGCTTTTCCTGTATGAAAGTGAGCAGTGAAAGCAACGATGGAGGCACCAATGTAAAGGTGATTGTGTGCTGAACAGGTCCAGCACCAGCTTTCAATCCTTGCTCTTCTGCTGTGGGAGCAGATGCCAAACGTTCGTGCTGTACTCACTGTGCTGCTGGGCAGCTGAGAGAGACCACCTGAGAATTTGGATTCAAATGGACTTTTAGGTATGAAACCGAGGAGAGACTGCAATGATGGTGACCCCGTTGCAAAGCTCCTTGTGTGCTGAAGAGACACAGCACTAGCTTTCCCTGCTGGTCCTTCTGCCGTGTGAGCAGATGCCACTGTTCATTCTGTGCTGTGTTGCTGCCAGCAGGGAGCAGGCTCTGGACTGATTCTATTCAAATGCTTTTCCTGTATGAGTGTTAGCAGTGAAAGCAACGATGGAGGCACCAATGTAAAGGTGATTGTGTGCTGAACAGGTCCAGCACCAGCTTTCAATCCTTGCTCTTCTGCTGTGGGAGCAGATGCCAAACGTTCGTGCTGTACTCACTGTGCTGCTGGGCACCTGAGACCACCTGAAAATTTGGATTCTAATGGACTTTTAGGTATGAAACCGAGGAGAGACTGCAATGATGGTGACCCCGTTGCAAAGCTGCTTGTGTGCTGAAGAAGCCCAGCACTAGCTTTCCCTGCTGGTCCTTCTGCTGTGCGAGCAGAATCCACTGTTCATTCTGTGCTGACTGTGTTGCTGCGCAGCAGAGAGCAGGCTCTGGACTGATTCCATTCAAATGCTTTTCCTGTATGAAAGTGAGCAGTGAAAGCAACGATGGAGGCACCAATGTAAAGGGGATTGTGTGCTGAACAGGTCCAGCACCAGCTTTCAATCCTTGCTCTTCTGCTGTGGGAGCAGATGCCAAACGTTTGTGCTGTACTCACTGTGCTGCTGGGCAGCTGAGAGAGACCACCTGAGAATTTGGATTCAAATGGACTTTTAGGTATGAAACCAAGGAGAGACTGCAATGATGGTGACCCAGTTGCAAAGCTCCTTGTGTGCTGAAGAGACACAGCACTAGCTTTCCCTGCTGGTCCTTCTGCCGTGTGAGCAGATGCCACTGTTCATTCTGTGCTGTGTTGCTGCCAGCAGGGAGCAGGCTCTGGACTGATTCTATTCAAATGCTTTTCCTGTATGAGTGTTAGCAGTGAAAGCAACGATGGAGGCACCAATGTAAAGGTGATTGTGTGCTGAACAGGTCCAGCACCAGCTTTCAATCCTTGCTCTTCTGCTGTGGGAGCAGATGCCAAACGTTCGTGCTGTACTCACTGTGCTGCTGGGCACCTGAGACCACCTGAAAATTTGGATTCAAATGGACTTTTAGGTATGAAACCGAGGAGAGACTGGAATGATGGTGACACCGTTGCAAAGCTGCTTGTGTGCTGAAGAAGCCCAGCACTAGCTTTCCCTGATGGTTTTTCTGCTGTGCGAGCAGAATCCACTGTTCATTCTGTGCTGACTGTGTTGCTGCGCAGCAGAGAGCAGGCTCTGGACTGATTCCATTCAAATGCTTCTCCTGTATGAAAGTGAGCAGTGAAAGCAACGATGGAGGCACCAATGTAAAGGTGATTGTGTGCTGAACAGGTCCAGCACCAGCTTTCAATCCTTGCTCTTCTGCTGTGGGAGCAGATGCCAAACGTTCGTGCTGTACTCACTGTGCTGCTGGGCAGCTGAGAGAGACCACATGAGAATTTGGATTCAAATGGACTTTTAGGTATGAAACCGAGGAGAGACTGCAATGATGGTGACCCCGTTGCAAAGCTGCTTGTGTGCTGAAGAAGCCCAGCACTAGCTTTCCCTGCTGGTCCTTCTGCCGTGTGAGCAGATGCCACTGTTCATTCTGTGCTGTGTTGCTGCCAGCAGGGAGCAGGCTCTGGACCGATTCTATTCAAATGCTTTTCCTGTATGAGTGTTAGCAGTGAAAGCAACGATGGAGGCACCAATGTAAAGGTGATTGTGTGCTGAACAGGTCCAGCACCAGCTTTCAATCCTTGCTCTTCTGCTGTGGGAGCAGATGCCAAACGTTCGTGCTGTACTCACTGTGCTGCTGGGCAGCTGAGAGAGACCACCTGAGAATTTGGATTCAAATGGACTTTTAGGTATGAAACCGAGGAGAGACTGCAATGATGGTGACCCCGTTGCAAAGCTGCTTGTGTGCTGAAGAAGCCCAGCACTAGCTTTCCCTGCTGGTCCTTCTCCTGAGCGAGCAGAATCCACTGTTCATTCTGTGCTGACTGTGTTACTGCGCAGCAGAGAGCGGGCTCTGGACTGATTCCATTCAAATGCTTTTCATGTATGAAAGTGAGCAGTGAAAGCAACGATAGAGGCACCAATGTAAAGGTGATTGTGTGCTGAACAGGTCCAGCACCAGCTTTCAATCCTTGCTCTTCTGCTGTGGGATCAGATGCCAAACGTTCGTGCTGTACTCACTGTGCTGCTGGGCAGCTGAGAGAGACCACCTGAGAATTTGGATTCAAATGGACTTTTAGGTATGAAACCGAGGAGAGACTGCAATGATGGTGACCCCGTTGCAAAGCTCCTTGTGTGCTGAAGAGACACAGCACTAGCTTTCCCTGCTGGTCCTTCTGCCGTGTGAGCAGATGCCACTGTTCATTCTGTGCTGTGTTGCTGCCAGCAGGGAGCAGGCTCTGGACTGATTCTATTCAAATGCTTTTCCTGTATGAGTGTTAGCAGTGAAAGCAACGATGGAGGCACCAATGTAAAGGTGATTGTGTGCTGAACAGGTCCAGCACCAGCTTTCAATCCTTGTTCTTCTGCTGTGGGAGCAGATGCCAAACGTTCGTGCTGTACTCACTGTGCTGCTGGGCAGCTGAGACAACCTGAAAATTTGGATTCAAATGGACTTTTAGGTATGAAACCGAGGAGAGACTGCAATGATGGTGACCCCGTTGCAAAGCTGCTTGTGTGCTGAAGAAGCCCAGCACTAGCTTTCCCTGCTGGTCCTTCTGCTGTGCGAGCAGAATCCACTGTTCATTCTGTGCTGACTGTGTTGCTGCGCAGCAGAGAGCAGGCTCTGGACTGATTCCATTCAAATGCTTTTCCTGTATGAAAGTGAGCAGTGAAAGCAACGATGGAGGCACCAATATAAAGGGGATTGTGTGCTGAACAGGTCCAGCACCAGCTTTCAATCCTTGCTCTTCTGCTGTGGGAGCAGATGCCAAACGTTCGTGCTGTACTCACTGTGCTGCTGGGCAGCTGAGAGAGACCACCTGAGAATTTGGATTCAAATGGACTTTTAGGTATGAAACCGAGGAGAGACTGCAATGATGGTGACACCGTTGCAAAGCTCCTTGTGTGCTGAAGAGACACAGCACTAGCTTTCCCTGCTGGTCCTTCTGCCGTGTGAGCAGATGCCACTGTTCATTCTGTGCTGTGTTGCTGCCAGCAGGGAGCAGGCTCTGTACTGATTCTATTCAAATGCTTCTCCTGTATGAGTGTTAGCAGTGAAAGCAACGATAGAGGCACCAATGTAAAGGTGATTGTGTGCTGAACAGGTCCAGCACCAGCTTTCAATCCTTGCTCTTCTGCTGTGGGAGCAGATGCCAAACGTTCGTGCTGTACTCACTGTGCTGCTGGGCAGCTGAGAGAGACCACCTGAGAATTTGGATTCAAATGGACTTTTAGGTATGAAACCGAGGAGAGACTGCAATGATGGTGACCCCGTTGCAAAGCTGCTTGTGTGCTGAAGAAGCCCAGCACTAGCTTTCCCTGCTGGTCCTTCTGCTGTGCGAGCAGAATCCACTGTTCATTCTGTGCTGACTGTGTTGCTGCGCAGCAGAGAGCAGGCTCTGGACTGATTCCATTCAAATGCTTTTCCTGTATGAAAGTGAGCAGTGAAAGCAACGATGGAGGCACCAATGTAAAGGGGATTGTGTGCTGAACAGGTCCAGCACCAGCTTTCAATCCTTGCTCTTCTGCTGTGGGAGCAGATGCCAAACGTTCGTGCTGTACTCACTGTGCTGCTGGGCAGCTGAGAGAGACCACCTGAGAATTTGGATTCAAATGGACTTTTAGGTATGAAACCGAGGAGAGACTGCAATGATGGTGACCCCGTTGCAAAGCTCCTTGTGTGCTGAAGAGACACAGCACTAGCTTTCCCTGATGGTCCTTCTGCCGTGTGAGCAGATGCCACTGTTCATTCTGTGCTGTGTTGCTGCCAGCAGGGAGCAGGCTCTGGACCGATTCTATTCAAATGCTTTTCCTGTATGAGTGTTAGCAGTGAAAGCAACGATGGAGGCACCAATGTAAAGGTGATTGTGTGCTGAACAGGTCCAGCACCAGCTTTCAATCCTTGCTCTTCTGCTGTGGGAGCAGAGGCCAAACGTTCGTGCTGTACTCACTGTGCTGCTGGGCAGCTGAGAGAGACCACCTGAGAATTTGGATTCAAATGGACTTTTAGGTATGAAACCGAGGAGAGACTGCAATGATGGTGACCCCGTTGCAAAGCTGCTTGTGTGCTGAAGAAGCCCAGCACTAGCTTTCCCTGCTGGTCCTTCTCCTGAGCGAGCAGAATCCACTGTTCATTCTGTGCTGACTGTGTTACTGCGCAGCAGAGAGCAGGCTCTGGACTGATTCCATTCAAATGCTTTTCCTGTATGAAAGTGAGCAGTGAAAGCAACGATAGAGGCACCAATGTAAAGGTGATTGTGTGCTGAACAGGTCCAGCACCAGCTTTCAATCCTTGCTCTTCTGCTGTGGGAGCAGATGCCAAACGTTCGTGCTGTACTCACTGTGCTGCTGGGCAGCTGAGAGAGACCACCTGAGAATTTGGATTCAAATGGACTTTTAGGTATGAAACCGAGGAGAGACTGCAATGATGGTGACCCCGTTCCAAAGCTCCTTGTGTGCTGAAGAGACACAGCACTAGCTTTCCCTGCTGGTCCTTCTGCCGTGTGAGCAGATGCCACTGTTCATTCTGTGCTGTGTTGCTGCCAGCAGGGAGCAGGCTCTGGACTGATTCTATTCAAATGCTTTTCCTGTATGAGTGTTAGCAGTGAAAGCAACGATGGAGGCACCAATGTAAAGGTGATTGTGTGCTGAACAGGTCCAGCACCAGCTTTCAATCCTTGCTCTTCTGCTGTGGGAGCAGATGCCAAACGTTCGTGCTGTACTCACTGTGCTGCTGGGCAACTGAGACCACCTGAAAATTTGGATTCAAATGGACTTTTAGGTATGAAACCGAGGAGAGACTGCAATGATGGTGACCCCGTTGCAAAGCTGCTTGTGTGCTGAAGAAGCCCAGCACTAGCTTTCCCTGCTGGTCCTTCTGCTGTGCGAGCAGAATCCACTGTTCATTCTGTGCTGACTGTGTTGCTGCGCAGCAGAGAGCAGGCTCTGGACTGATTCCATTCAAATACTTTTCCTGTATGAAAGTGAGCAGTGAAAGCAACGATGGAGGCACCAATGTAAAGGTGATTGTGTGCTGAACAGGTCCAGCACCAGCTTTCAATCCTTGCTCTTCTGCTGTGGGAGCAGATGCCAAACGTTCGTGCTGTACTCACTGTGCTGCTGGGCAGCTGAGAGAGACCACATGAGAATTTGGATTCAAATGGACTTTTAGGTATGAAACCGAGGAGAGACTGCAATGATGGTGACCCCGTTGCAAAGCTCCTTGTGTGCTGAAGAGACACAGCACTAGCTTTCCCTGCTGGTCCTTCTGCCGTGTGAGCAGATGCCACTGTTCATTCTGTGCTGTGTTGCTGCCAGCAGGGAGCAGGCTCTGGACTGATTCTATTCAAATGCTTTTCCTGTATGAGTGTTAGCAGTGAAAGCAGCGATGGAGGCACCAATGTAAAGGTGATTGTGTGCTGAACAGGTCCAGCACCAGCTTTCAATCCTTGCTCTTCTGCTGTGGGAGCAGATGCCAAACGTTCGTGCTGTACTCACTGTGCTGCTGGGCACCTGAGACCACCTGAAAATTTGGATTCAAATGGACTTTTAGGTATGAAACCGAGGAGAGACTGGAATGATGGTGACACCGTTGCAAAGCTGCTTGTGTGCTGAAGAAGCCCAGCACTAGCTTTCCCTGATGGTCCTTCTGCTGTGCGAGCAGAATCCACTGTTCATTCTGTGCTGACTGTGTTGCTGCGCAGCAGAGAGCAGGCTCTGGACTGATTCCATTCAAATGCTTTTCCTGTATGAAAGTGAGCAGTGAAAGCAACGATGGAGGCACCAATGTAAAGGTGATTGTGTGCTGAACAGGTCCAGCACCAGCTTTCAATCCTTGCTCTTCTGCTGTGGGAGCAGATGCCAAACGTTTGTGCTGTACTCACTGTGCTGCTGGGCACCTGAGAGAGACCACCTGAGAATTTGGATTCAAATGGACTTTTAGGTATGAAACCGAGGAGAGACTGCAATGATGGTGACCCCGTTGCAAAGCTGCTTGTGTGCTGAAGAAGCCCAGCACTAGCTTTCCCTGATGGTCCTTCTGCCGTGCGAGCAGAATCCACTGTTCATTCTGTGCTGACTGTGTTGCTGCGCAGCAGAGAGCAGCCTCTGGACTGATTCCATTCAAATGCTTTTCCTGTATGAAAGTGAGCAGTGAAACCAACGATGGAGGCACCAATGTAAAGGTGATTGTGTGCTGAACAGGTCCAGCACCAGCTTTCAATCCTTGCTCTTCTGCTGTGGGAGCAGATGCCAAACGTTCGTGCTGTACTCACTGTGCTGCTGGGCAGCTGAGAGAGACCACCTGAGAATTTGGATTCAAATGGACTTTTAGGTATGAAACCGAGGAGAGACTGCAATGATGGTGACCCCGTTGCAAAGCTGCTTGTGTGCTGAAGAAGCCCAGCACTAGCTTTCCCTGCTGGTCCTTCTGCTGTGCGAGCAGAATCCACTGTTCATTCTGTGCTGACTGTGTTGCTGCGCAGCAGAGAGCAGGCTCTGGACTGATTCCATTCAAATACTTTTCCTGTATGAAAGTGAGCAGTGAAAGCAACGATGGAGGCACCAATGTAAAGGTGATTGTGTGCTGAACAGGTCCAGCACCAGCTTTCAATCCTTGCTCTTCTGCTGTGGGAGCAGATGCCAAACGTTCGTGCTGTACTCACTGTGCTGCTGGGCAGCTGAGAGAGACCACATGAGAATTTGGATTCAAATGGACTTTTAGGTATGAAACCGAGGAGAGACTGCAATGATGGTGACCCCGTTGCAAAGCTCCTTGTGTGCTGAAGAGACACAGCACTAGCTTTCCCTGCTGGTCCTTCTGCCGTGTGAGCAGATGCCACTGTTCATTCTGTGCTGTGTTGCTGCCAGCAGGGAGCAGGCTCTGGACTGATTCTATTCAAATGCTTTTCCTGTATGAGTGTTAGCAGTGAAAGCAACGATGGAGGCACCAATGTAAAGGTGATTGTGTGCTGAACAGGTCCAGCACCAGCTTTCAATCCTTGCTCTTCTGCTGTGGGAGCAGATGCCAAACGTTCGTGCTGTACTCACTGTGCTGCTGGGCACCTGAGACCACCTGAAAATTTGGATTCAAATGGACTTTTAGGTATGAAACCGAGGAGAGACTGGAATGATGGTGACACCGTTGCAAAGCTGCTTGTGTGCTGAAGAAGCCCAGCACTAGCTTTCCCTGATGGTCCTTCTGCTGTGCGAGCAGAATCCACTGTTCATTCTGTGCTGACTGTGTTGCTGCGCAGCAGAGAGCAGGCTCTGGACTGATTCCATTCAAATGCTTTTCCTGTATGAAAGTGAGCAGTGAAAGCAACGATGGAGGCACCAATGTAAAGGCGATTGTGTGCTGAACAGGTCCAGCACCAGCTTTCAATCCTTGCTCTTCTGCTGTGGGAGCAGATGCCAAACGTTTGTGCTGTACTCACTGTGCTGCTGGGCAGCTGAGAGAGACCACCTGAGAATTTGGATTCAAATGGACTTCTAGGTATGAAACCGAGGAGAGACTGCAATGATGGTGACAGCGTTGCAAAGCTGCTTGTGTGCTGAAGAGGCCCAGCACTAGCTTTCCCTGCAGGTCCTTCTGCCGTGGGAGCAGATGCCACTGTTCATTCTGTGCGGACTGTGTTGCTGCGCAGCAGAGAGCAGGCTCTGGACTGATTCCATTCAAATGCTTTTCCTGAATGAATGTGAGCAGTGAAAGCAACGATGGAGGCACCAATGTAATGGTGATTGTGTGCTGAAAAGGTCCAGCACCAGCTTTCAATCCTGGCTCTTCTGCTGTGGGAGCAGAGGCCAAACGTTCGTGCTGTACTCACTGCGCTGCTGGGCAGCTGAGAGACACCACCTGAGAATTTGGATTCAAATGGACTTTTAGGTATGAAACCGAGGAGAGACTGCAATGATGGTGACACCGTTGCAAAGCTGCTTGTGTGCTGAAGAGGCCCAGCACTAGCTTTCCCTGCTCGTCCTTCTGCTGTGGGAGCAGATGCCACTGTTCATTCTGTGCGGACTGTGTTGCTGCGCAGCAGAGAGCAGGCTCTGGACCGATTCCATTCCAATGCTTTTCCTGTATGAAAATGAGCAGTGAAAGCAACGATGGAGGCACCAATGTAAAGGTGATTGTGTGCTGAACAGGTCCAGCACCAGCTATCAATCCTGGCTCTTCTGCTGTGGGAGCAGAGGCCAAACGTTCGTGCTGTACTCACTGTGCTGCTGGGCAGCTGAGAGAGACCACCTGAGAATTTGGATTCAAATGGACTTTTAGGTATGAAACCGAGGAGAGACTGCAATGATGGTGACCCCGTTGCAAAGCTGCTTGTGTGCTGAAGAGGCCCAGCACTAGCTTTCCCTGCTGGTCCTTCTGCCGTGGGAGCAGATGCCACTGTTCATTCTGTGCTGACTGTGTTGCTGCGCAGCAGAGAGCAGCCTCTGGACTGATTCCATTCAAATGCTTTTCCTGTATGAAAGTGAGAAGTGAAATCTGCGATGGAGGCACCAATGGAAAGCTGATTGTGTGCTGAACAGGTCCAGCACCAGCTTTCAATCCTGGCTCTTCTGCTGTGGGAGCAGAGGCCAAACGTTCGTGCTGTACTCACTGTGCTGCTGGGCAGCTGAGAGAGACCACCTGAGAATTTGGATTCAAATGGACTTTTAGGTATGAAACCGAGGAGAGACTGCAATGATGGTGACACCGTTGCAAAGCTGACTGTGTGCTGAAGAGGCCCAGCACTAGCTTTCCCTGCTGGTCCTTCTGCTGTGGGAGCAGATGCCACTGTTCATTCTGTGCTGACTGTGTTGCTGCCAGCAGAGAGCAGGCTCTGGACTGATTCCATTCAAATGCTTTTCCTGTATGAAAGTGAGCAGTGAAAGCAACGATGGAGGCACCAATGTAACGGTCATTGTGTGCTGAACAGGTCCAGCACCAGCTATCAATCCTGGCTCTTCTGCTGTGGGAGCAGAGGCCAAACGTTCGTGCTGTACTCACTGTGCTGCTGGGCAGCTGAGAGACACCAACTGAGAATTTGGATTCAAATGGACTTTTAGGTATGAAACCGAGGAGAGACTGCAATGATGGTGTCACCATTGCAAAGCTGACTGTGTCCTGAAGAGGCCCAGCACTAGCTTTCCCTGCTGGTCCTTCTGCCGTGGGAGCAGATGCCACTGTTCATTCTGTGCTGACTGTGTTGCTGCGCAGCAGAGAGCAGGCTCTGGACTGATTCCATTCAAATGCTTTTCCTGTATGAATGTGAGCAGTGAAAGCAACGATGGAGGCACCAATGTAAAGGTGATTGTGTGCTGAACAGGTCCAGCCCCAGCTTTCAATCCTGGCTCTTCTGCTGTGGGAGCAGAGGCCAAACGTTTGTGCTGTACTCACTGTGCTGCTGGGCAGCTGACAGAGTCCACCAGAGAATTTGGATTCAAATGGACTTTTAGGTATGAAACCAAGGAGAGACTGCAATGATGGTGACACCGTTGCAAAGCTGCTTGTGTACTGAAGAGGCCCAGCACTAGCTTTCCCTGCTGGTCCTTCTACTGTGGGAGCAGATGCCACTGTTCATTCTGTGCGGACTGTGTGGCAGCCAGCAGAGAGCAGGCTCTGGACTGATTTCATTCAAATGCTTTTCCTGTATGAATGTGAGCAGTGAAAGCAACGATGGAGGCACCAATGTAAAGGTGATTGTGTGCTGAACAGGTCCAGCACCAGCTTTCAATCCTGGCTCTTCTGCTGTGGGAGCAGAGGCCAAACGTTCGTGCTGTACTCACTGTGTTTCAGGGCAGCTGACAGAGTCCACCTGAGAATTTGGATTCAAATGGACTTTTAGGTATGAAACCGAGAAGAGACTGCAATGATGGTGACACCGTTGCAAAGCTGCTTGTGTGCTGAAGAGGCCCAGCGCTAGCTTTCCCTGCTGGTCCTTCTGCTGTGGGAGCAGATGCCACTGTTCATTCTGTGCTGACTGTGTTGCTGCGCAGCAGAGAGCAGGCTCTGGACTGATTCCATTCAAATGCTTTTCCTGAATGAATGTGAGCAGTGAAAGCAACGATGGAGGCACCAATGTAATGGTGATTGTGTGCTGAACAGGTCCAGCACCAGCTTTCAATCCTGGCTCTTCTGCTGTGGGAGCAGAGGCCAAACATTCGTGCTGTACTCACTGTGCTGCTGGGCAGCTGAGAGAGACCACCTGAGAATTTGGATTCAAATGGACTTTTAGGTATGAAACCGAGGAGAGACTGCAATGATGGTGACCCCGTTGCAAAGCTGCTTGTGTGCTGAAGAGGCCCAGCACTAGCTTTCCCTGCTGGTCCTTCTGCCGTGGGGGCAGATGCCACTGTTCATTCTGTGCTGACTGTGTTGCTGCGCAGCAGAGATCAGGCTCTGGACTGATTCCATTCAAATGCTTTTCCTGTATGAATGTGAGCAGTGAAAGCAACGATGGAGGCACCAATGTAAAGGGGATTGTGTGCTGAACAGGTCCAGCCCCAGCTTTCAATCCTGGCTCTTCTGCTGTGGGAGCAGAGGCCAAACGTTCGTGCTGTACTCACTGTGCTGCTAGGCAGCTGAGAGAGACCACCTGAGAATTTGGATTCAAATGGTCTTTAGGCATGAAAGCGAGGAGAGACTGCAATGATGGTGACACCGTTGCAAAGCTGCTTGTGTGCTGAAGAGGCCCAGCACTAGCTTTCCCTGCTGGCCCTTCTACTGTGGGAGCAGATGCCACTGTTCATTCTGTGCTGACTGTGTTGCTGCGCAGCAGAGAGCAGGCTCTGGACTGATTCCATTCAAATGCTTTTCCTGTATGAAAGTGAGCCGTGAAAGCAACGATGGAGGCACCAATGTAAAGGTGATTGTGTGCTGAACAGGACCAGCACCAGCTTTCAATCCTGGCTCTTCTGCTGTGGGAGCAGAGGCCAAACGTTCGTGCTGTACTCACTGTGCTGCTGGGCAGCTGAGAGACACCACCTGAGAATTTGGATTCAAATGGACTTCTAGGTATGAAACCGAGGAGAGACTGCAATGATGGTGACAGCGTTGCAAAGCTGCTTGTGTGCTGAAGAGGCCCAGCACTAGCTTTCCCTGCTGGTCCTTCTACGGTGGGAGCAGATGCCACTGTTCTTGCTGTGCTGACTGTGTTGCTGCCAGCAGAGAGCAGGCTCTGGACTGATTCCATTCAAATGCTTTTCCTGAATGAATGTGAGCAGTGAAAGCAACTATGGAGGCGCCAATGTAAAGGTGATTGTGTGCTGAACAGGTCCAGCACCAGCTTTCAATCCTGGCTCTTCTGCTGTGGGAGCAGAGGCCAAACGTTTGTGCTGTACTCACTGTGCTGCTGGGCAGCTGAGAATAACCACCTGAGAATTTGGATTCAAATGGACTTTTAGGTATGAAACCGAGGAGAGACTGCAATGATGGTGACACCGTTGCAAAGCTGACTGTGTGCTGAAGAGGCCCAGCACTAGCTTTCCCTGCTGGTCCTTCTGCCGTGGGAGCAGATGCCACTGTTCATTCTGTGCGGACTGTGTTGCTGCGCAGCAGAGAGCAGGCTCTGGACTGATTCCATTCAAATGTTTTCCTGAATGAATGTGAGCAGTGAAAGCAACGATGGAGGCACCAATGTAATGGTGATTGTGTGCTGAAAAGGTCCAGCACCAGCTTTCAATCCTGGCTCTTCTGCTGTGGGAGCAGAGGCCAAACGTTCGTGCTGTACTCACTGGGCTGCTGGGCAGCTGAGAGGCACCACCTGAGAATTTGGATTCAAATGGACTTTTAGGTATGAAACCGAGGAGAGACTGCAATGATGGTGACAGCGTTGCAAAGCTGCTTGTGTGCTGAAGAGGCCCAGCACTAGCTTTCCCTGCTGGTCCTTCTGCTGTGGGAGCAGATGCCACTGTTCATTCTGTGCTGACTGTGTTGCTGCGCAGCAGAGAGCAGGCTCTGGACTGATTCCATTCAAATGCTTTTCCTGTATGAAAGTGAGCAGTGAAATGTGCGATGGAGGCACCAATGTAAAGGTGATTGTGTGCTGAACAGGTCCAGCACCAGCTTTCAATCCTGACTGTTCTGCTGTGGGAGCAGAGGCCAAACGTTCCTGCTGTACTCACTGTGCGGCTATAAGGCTGAGAGTGACCACCTGAGAATTTGGATTCAAATGGACTTTTAGGTATGAAACCGAGGAGAGACTGCAATGATGGTGACACCGTTGCAAAGCTGCTTGTGTGCTGAAGAGGCACAGCACTAGCTTTCCCTGCTGGCCCTTCTACTGTGGGAGCAGATGCCACTGTATATTCTGTGCTGACTGTGTTGCTGCCAGCAGGGAGCAGGCTCTGGACTGATTCCATTCAAATGCTTTTCCTGTATGAATGGGAGCAGTGAAAGCAACCATGGAGGCACCAATGTAAAGGTGATTGTGTGCTGAACAGGTCCAGCACCAGCTTTCAATCCTGGCTCTTCTGCTGTGGGAGCAGAGGCCAAACATTCGTGCTGTACTCACTGTGCTGCTGGGCAGCTTACAGAGATCACCTGAGAATTTGGATTCAAATGGACTTCTAGGTATGAAACCGAGGAGAGACTGCAATGATGGTGACACTGTTGCAAAGCTGCTTGTGTGCTGAAGAGGCCCAGCACTAGCTTTCCCTGCTGGTCCTTCTACTGTGGGAGCAGATGCCACTGTTCATTCTGTGCTCACTGTGTGGCAGCCAGCAGACAGCAGGCTCTGGACTGATTTCATTCAAATGCTTTTCCTGTATGAATGTGAGCAGTGAAAGCAACGATGGAGGCACCAATGTAAAGGTGATTGTGTGCTGAACAGGTCCAGCACCAGCTTTCAATCCTGGCTCTTCTGCTGTGGGAGGAGCGGCCAAACGTTCGTGCTGTACTCACTGTGCTTCAGGGCAGCTGACAGAGTCCACCTGAGAATTTGGATTCAAATGGACTTTTAGGTATGAAACCGAGGAGAGACTGCAATGATGGTGACCCCGTTGCAAAGCTCCTTGTGTGCTGAAGAGACACAGCACTAGCTTTCCCTGCTGGTCCTTCTGCCGTGTGAGCAGATGCCACTGTTCATTCTGTGCTGACTGTGTTGCTGCGCAGCAGAGAGCAGGCTCTGGACTGATTCCATTCAAATGCTTTTCCTGTATGAAAGTGAGCAGTGAAATATGCGATGGAGGCACCAATGTAAAGGTGATTGTGTGCTGAACAGGTCCAGCACCAGCTTTCAATCCTGGCTCTTCTGCTGTGGGAGCAGAGGCCAAACGTTGGTGCTCTACTCACTGTGCTGCTGGGCAGCTGAGAGACACCACCTGAGAATTTGGATTCAAATGGACTTTTAGGTATGAAACCGAGGAGAGACTGCAATGATGGTGACCCCTTTGCAAAGCTGACTGTGTGCTGAAGTGGCCCAGCACTAGCTTTCCCTGCTGGTCCTTCTGCTGTGGGAGCAGATGCCACTGTTCATTCTGTACTGATTGTGTTGCTGCGCAGCAGAGAGCAGGCTCTGGACTGATTCCATTCAAATGCTATTCCTGAATGAATGTGAGCACTGAAAGCAACGATGGAGGCACCAATGTAAAGGTGATTGTGTGCTGAACAGGTCCAGCACCAGCTTTCAATCCTGGCTCTTCTGCTGTGGGAGCAGAGGCCAAACGTTCGTGCTGTACTCACTGTGCTGCTGGGCAGCTGAGAGACACCACCTGAGAATTTGGATTCAAATGGACTTTTAGGTATGAAACCGAGGAGAGACTGCAATGATGGTGACCCCGTTGCAAAGCTGACTGTGTGCTGAAGAGGCCCAGCACTAGATTTCAATGCTGGCCCTTCTGCCGTGGGAGCAGATGCCACTGTTCATTCTGTGCTGACTGTGTTGCTGCGTAGCAGAGAGCAGCCTCTGGACTGATTCCATTCAAATGCTTTTCCTGAATGAATGTGAGCAGTGAAAGCAACGATGGAGGCACCAATGTAAAGGTGACTGTGTGCTGAACAGGTCCAGCACCAGCTTTCAATCCTGGCTCTTCTGCTGTGGGAGCAGAGGCCAAACGTTCGTGCTGTACTCACTGTGCTGCTGGGCAGCTGAGAATAACCACCTGAGAATTTGGATTCAAATGGACTTTTAGGTATGAAACCGAGGAGAGACTGCAATGATGGTGACACCGTTGCAAAGCTGCTTGTGTGCTGAAGAGGCCCAGCACTAGCTTTCCCTGCTCGTCCTTCTGCCATGTGAGCAGATGCCACTGTTCATTCTGTGCTGACTGTGTTGCTGCGCAGCAGAGAGCAGCCTCTGGACTGATTCCATTCAAATGCTTTTCCTGAATGAATGTGAGCAGTGAAAGCAACGATGGAGGCACCAATGTAAAGGTGATTGTGTGCTGAACAGGTCCAGCACCAGCTTTCAATCCTGGCTCTTCTGCTGTGGGAGCAGATGCCAAACGTTCGTGCAGTACTCACTGTGCTGCTGGGCAGCTGAGAGAGACCACCTGAGAATTTGGATTCAAATGGACATTTAGGTATGAAACCGAGGAGAGACTGCAATGATGGTGACCCCTTTGCAAAGCTGACTGTGTGCTGAAGAGGCCCAGCACTAGCTTTCCCTGCTCATCCTTCTGCTGTGGGAGCAGATGCCACTGTTCATTATGTACTGATTGTGTTGCTGCGCAGCAGAGAGATCAGCCTCGGGACTGATTCCATTCAAATGCTTTTCCTGTATGAATGTGAGCACTGAAAGCAACGATGGAGGCACCAACGTAAAGGTGATTGTGTGCTGAACAGGTCCAGCACCAGCTTTCAATCCTTGCTCTTCTGCGGTTGGAGCAGAGGCCAAACGTTCGTGCTGTACTCACTGTGCTGCTGGGCAGCTGAGAGAGACCACCTGAGAATTTGGATTCAAATGGACTTTTAGGTATGAAACCGAGGAGAGACTGCAATGATGGTGGCACCGTTGCAAAGCAGCTTGTGTGCTAAAGAGTCCAAGCACTAGCTTTCCCTGCTGGTCCTTCTGCCGTGGGAGCAGATGCCACTGTTCATTCTGTGCTGACTGTGTTGCTGCGCAGCAGAGAGCAGGCTCTGGACTGATTCCATTCAAATGCTTTTCCTGTATGAATGTTAGCAGTGAAAGCAACGATGGAGGCACCAAAGTAAAGGTGATTGTGTGCTGAACAGGTCCAGCACCAGCTTTCAATCCTGGCTCTTCTGCGGTGGGAGCAGAGGCCAAACGTTCGTGCTGTACTCACTGTGCTGCTGGGCAGCTGAGAGAGACCACCTGAGAATTTGGATTCAAATGGACTTTTAGGTATGAAACCGAGGAGAGACTGCAATGATGGTCACACCGTTGCAAAGCAGCTTGTGTGCTGAAGAGTCCCAGCAGTAGCTTTCCCTTCTGGTCCTTCTGCCATGTGAGCAGATGCCACTGTTCATTCTGTGCTGACTGTGTTACTGCGCAGCAGAGAGCAGGCTCTGGACTGATTCCATTCAAATGCTTTTCCTGAATGAATGTGAGCAGTGTAAGCAACGATGGAGGCACCAATGTAAAGGGGATTGTGTGCTGAACAGGTCCAGCACCAGCTTTCAATCCTGGCTCTTCTGCTGTCAGAGCAGAGGCCAAACGTTCGTGCTGTACTCACTGTGCTGCTGGGCAGCTGAGAGAGACCACCTGAGAATTTGGATTCAAATGGACTTTTAGGTATGAAACCGAGGAGAGACTGCAATGATGGTGACACCGTTGCAAAGCAGCTTGTGTGCTGAAGAGTCCCAGCACTAGCTTTCCCTGCTGGTCCTTCTGCCATGTGAGCAGATGCCACCGTTCATTCTGTGCTGACTGTGTTGGTGCCAGCAGAGAACAGGCTCTGGTCTGATTCTATTCAAATGCTTTTCCTGAATGAATGTGAGCAGTGAAAGCAACGATGGAGGCTCCAGTGTAAAGGTGATTGTGTGCTGAACAGGTCCAGCACCAGCTTTCAATCCTGGCTCTTCTGCTGTGGGAGCAGAGGTCAAACGTTCGTGCTGTACTCACTGTGCTGCTGGGCAGCTGAGAGACACCACCTGAGAATTTGGATTCAAATGGACTTTTAGGTATGAAACCGAGGAGAGACTGCAATGATGGTGACACCGTTGCAAAGCAGCTTGTGTGCTGAAGAGTCCCAGCACTTGATTTCCCTGCTGGTCCTTCTGCCGTGTGAGCAGATGCCACTGTTCATTCTGTGCTGACTGTGTTGCTGCGCAGCAGAGAGCAGGCTCTGGACTGATTCCATTCAAATGCTTTTCCTGAATGAATATGAGCAGTGAAAGCAACGATGGAGGCACCAGTGTAAAGGTGATTGTGTGCTGAACAGGTCCAGCACCAGCATTCAATCCTGTCTCTTCTGCTGTGGGAGCAGAGGCCTAACGTTCATGCTGTACTCACTCTGCTGCTGGGCAGCTGAGGGAGACAACCTGAGAATTTGGATTCAAATCGACTTGTAGGTATGAAACCGAGGAGAGACTGCAATGATGGTGACCCCTTTGCAAAGCTGACTGTGTGCTGAAGAGGCCCAGCAGAAGCTTTCCCTGCTGGTCCTTCTGCCGTGTGAGCAGATGCCACTGTTCATTCTGTGCTGACTCTGTTGCTGCGCAGCAGAGAGCAGGCTCTGGACTGATTCCATTCAAATGCTTTTCCTGTATGAATGTGAGCAGTGAAAGCAACGATGGAGGCACCAATGTAAAGGTGATTGTGTGCTGAACAGGTCCAGCACCAGCTTTCAATCCTGGCTCTTCTGCTGTGGGAGCAGAGGCCAAACGTTCATGCTGTACTCACTGTGCTGCTGGGACGCTGAGCGACCCCACCTGAGAATTTGGATTCAGATGGACTTTTAGGTATGAAACCGAGGAGAGACTGCAATGATGGTGACCCCTTTGCAAAGCTGACTGTGTGCTGAAGAGGCCCAGCACTAGCATTCCCTCCTGGTCCTTCTGCTGTGGGAGCAGATGCCACTCTTCATTCTGTGCTGATTGTGTTGCTGCGCAGTAGAGATCAGCCTCTGGACTGATTCCATTCAAATGCTTTTCCTGAATGAATGTGAGCAGTGAAAGCAACGATGGAGGCACCAATGTAAAGGTGATTGTGTGCTGAACAGGTCCAGCACCAGCTTTCAATCCTGGCTCTTCTGCTGTGGGAGCAGAGGCCAAACGTTCGTGCTGTACTCACTGTGCTGCTGGGCAGCTGAGAGACACCACCTGAGAATTTGGATTCAAATGGACTTTTAGGTATGAAACCGAGGAGAGACTGCAATGATGGTGACACCGTTGCAAAGCAGCTTGTGTTCTGAAGAGGCCCAGCACTAGCTTTCCCTGCTGGTCCTTCTGCCGTGTGAGCAGATGCCACGGTTCATTCTGTGCTGACTGTGTTGCTGCGCAGCAGAGAGCAGGCTCTGGACTGATTCCATTCAAATGCTTTTCCTGAATGAATAAGAGCAGTGAAAGCAACGATGGAGGCACCAATGTAAAGGTGATTGTGTGCTGAACAGGTCCAGCACCAGCTTTCAATCCTGGCTCTTCTGCTGTGGGAGCAGAGGCCAAACGTTCGTGCTGTACTCACTGTGCTGCTGGGCAGCTGAGAGACACCACCTGAGAATTTGGATTCAAATGGACTTTTAGGTATGAAACCGAGGAGAGACTGCAATGGTGGTGACCCCTTTGCAAAGCTGACTGTGTGCTGAAGAGGCCCAGCACTAGCTTTCCCTGCTTGTCCTTCTGCTGTGGGAGCAGATGCCACTGTTCATTCTGTGCTGACTGTGTTGCTGCCAGCAGAGAGCAGGCTCTGCACTATTCCATTCAAATGCTTTTCCTGTATGAATGTGAGCAGTGAAAGCAACGATGGAGGCACCAATGTAAAGGTGATTGTGTGCTGAACAGGTCCAGCACCAGCTTTCAATCCTGGCTCTTCTGCTGTGGGAGCAGAGGCCAAACGTTCGTGCTGTACTCACTGTGCTGCTGGGCAGCTGAGAGACACCACCTGAGAATTTGGATTCAAATGGACTTTTAGGTATGAAACCGAGGAGTGACTTCAATGATGGTTTCACCGCAGCAAAGCTGACTGTGTGCTGAAGAGGCCCAGCACTAGGTTTCCCTGCTGGTCCTTCTGCTGTGGGAGCAGATGCCACTGTTCATTCTGTGCTGTCTTGCTGCGCAGCAGAGCGCAGCCTCTGGACTGATTCTATACAAATGCTTTTCCTGTATGAAAGTGAGCAGTGAAAGCAACGATGGAGGCACCAATGTAAAGGTGATTGTGTGCTGAACAGGTCCAGCACCAGCTTTCAATCCTGGCTCTTCTGCGGTGGGAGCAGATGCCAAACGTTCGTGCTGTACTCACTGTGCTACTGGGCAGCTGAGAGAGTCCACCTGAGAATTTGGATTCAAATGGACTTTTAGGTATGAAACCGAGGAGAGACTTCCATGATGGTGACACCGTTGCAAAGCTGCTTGTGTGCTGAAGAGGCCCAGCACTAGCTTTCCCTGCTGGTCCTTCTGCTGTGGGAGCAGATGCCACTGTTCTTTCTGTGCTGACTTTGTTGCTGAGCAGCAGAGAGCAGGCTCTGGACTGATTTCATTCAAATGCTTTTCCTGTATGAAAGTGAGCAGTGAAAGCAACGATGGAGGCACCAACGTAAAGGTGATTGTGTGCTGAACAGGTCCAGCACCAGCTTTCAATCCTGGCTCTTCTGCTGTGGGAGCAGAGGCCAAACGTTCGTGCTGTACTCACTGTGCTGCTGGGCAGCTGACAGAGACCACCTGAGAATTTGGATTCAAATGGACTTTTAGGTATGAAACCGAGGTGAGACTGCAATGATGGTGACACCGTTGCAAAGCTGCTTGTGTGCTGAAGAGGCCCAGCACTAGCTTTCCCTTCTGGTCCTTCTGCTGTGGGAGAAAATGCCACTGTTCATTCTGTGCTGACTGTGTTGCTGCGCTGCAGAGAGCAGGCTCTGGACTAATTCCATTCAAATGCTTTTCCTGTATGAAAGTGAGCAGTGAAAGCAACGATGGAGGCACCAATGTAAAGGTGATTGTGTGCTGAACAGGTCCAGCACCGGCTTTCAATCCTGGCTCTTCTGCTGTGGGAGCAGAGGCCAAACGTTTGTGCTGTACTCACTGTGCTGCTGGGCAGCTGAGAGAGACCACCTGAGAATTTGGATTCAAATGGACTTTTAGGTATGAAACCGAGGAGAGACTGCAATGATGGTGACACCGTTGCAAAGCTGCTTGTGTGCTGAAGAGGCCCAGCTCCAGCTTTCCCTGCTGGTCTTTCTGCTGTGGGAGCAGATGCCACTGTTCATTCTGTGCTGACTGTGTTGCTGCGCAGCAGAGAGCAGGCTCTGGACTGAATCCATTCAAATGCTTTTCCTGTATGAAAGTGAGCAGTGAAAGCAACGATGGAGGCACCAATGTAAAGGTGATTGTGTGCTGAACAGGTCCAGCACCAGCTTTCAATCCTGGCTCTTCTGCTGTGGGAGCAGAGGCCAAACGTTCGTGCTGTACTCACTGTGCTGCTGGGACGCTGAGCGACCCCAACTGAGAATTTGGATTCAGATGGACTTTTAGGTATGAAACCGAGGAGAGACTGCAATGATGGTGACCCCTTTGCAAAGCTGACTGTGTGCTGAAGAGGCCCAGCACTAGCATTCCCTCCTGGTCCTTCTGCTGTGGGAGCAGATGCCACTGTTCATTCTGTGCTGATTGTGTTGCTGCGCAGTAGAGATCAGCCTCTGGACTGATTCCATTCAAATGCTTTTCCTGAATGAATGTGAGCAGTGAAAGCAACGATGGAGGCACCAATGTAAAGGTGATTGTGTGCTGAACAGGTCCAGCACCAGCTTTCAATCCTGGCTCTTCTGCTGTGGGAGCAGAGGCCAACCGTTCGTGCTGTAGTCACTGTGCTGCTGGGCAGCTGAGAGACACCACCTGAGAATTTGGATTCAAATGGACTTTTAGGTATGAAACCGAGGAGAGACTGCAATGATGGTGACACCGTTGCAAAGCAGCTTGTGTTCTGAAGAGGCCCAGCACTAGCTTTCCCTGCTGGTCCTTCTGCCGTGTGAGCAGATGCCACGGTTCATTCTGTGCTGACTGTGTTGCTGCGCAGCAGAGAGCAGGCTCTGGACTGATTCCATTCAAATGCTTTTCCTGAATGAATAAGAGCAGTGAAAGCAACGATGGAGGCACCTATGTAAAGGTGATTGTGTGCTGAACAGGTCCAGCACCAGCTTTCAATCCTGGCTCTTCTGCTGTGGGAGCAGAGGCCAAACGTTCGTGCTGTACTCACTGTGCTGCTGGGCAGCTGAGAGACACCACCTGAGAATTTGGATTCAAATGGACTTTTAGGTATGAAACCGAGGAGAGACTGCAATGGTGGTGACCCCTTTGCAAAGCTGACTGTGTGCTGAAGAGGCCCAGCACTAGCTTTCCCTGCTTGTCCTTCTGCTGTGGGAGCAGATGCCACTGTTCATTCTGTGCTGACTGTGTTGCTGCCAGCAGAGAGCAGGCTCTGCACTATTCCATTCAAATGCTTTTCCTGTATGAATGTGAGCAGTGAAAGCAACGATGGAGGCACCAATGTAAAGGTGATTGTGTGCTGAACAGGTCCAGCACCAGCTTTCAATCCTGGCTCTTCTGCTGTGGGAGCAGAGGCCAAACGTTCGTGCTGTACTCACTGTGCTGCTGGGCAGCTGAGAGACACCACCTGAGAATTTGGATTCAAATGGACTTTTAGGTATGAAACCGAGGAGAGACTTCAATGATGGTTTCACCGCAGCAAAGCTGACTGTGTGCTGAAGAGGCCCAGCACTAGCTTTCCCTGCTGGTCCTTCTGCTGTGGGAGCAGATGCCACTGTTCATTCTGTGCTGTCTTGCTGCGCAGCAGAGCGCAGCCTCTGGACTGATTCTATACAAATGCTTTTCCTGTATGAAAGTGAGCAGTGAAAGCAACGATGGAGGCACCAATGTAATGGTGATTGTGTGCTGAACAGGTCCAGCACCAGCTTTCAATCCTGGCTCTTCTGCGGTGGGAGCAGATGCCAAACGTTCGTGCTGTACTCACTGTGCTACTGGGCAGCTGAGAGAGTCCACCTGAGAATTTGGATTCAAATGGACTTTTAGGTATGAAACCGAGGAGAGACTTCCATGATGGTGACACCGTTGCAAAGCTCCTTGTGTGCTGAAGAGGCCCAGCACTAGCTTTCCCTGCTGGTCCTTCTGCTGTGGGAGCAGATGCCACTGTTCTTTCTGTGCTGACTTTGTTGCTGCGCAGCAGAGAGCAGGCTCTGGACTGATTCCATTAAATGCTTTTCCTGTATGAAAGTGAGCAGTGAAAGCAACGATGGAGGCACCAACGTAAAGGTGATTGTGTGCTGAACAGGTCCAGCACCAGCTTTCAATCCTGGCTCTTCTGCTGTGGGAGCAGAGGCCAAACGTTCGTGCTGTACTCACTGTGCTGCTGGGCAGCTGAGAGAGACCACCTGAGAATTTGGATTCAAATGGACTTTTAGGTATGAAACCGAGGTGAGACTGCAATGATGGTGACACCGTTGCAAAGCTGCTTGTGTGCTGAAGAGGCCCAGCACTAGCTTTCCCTTCTGGTCCTTCTGCTGTGGGAGAAAATGCCACTGTTCATTCTGTGCTGACTGTGTTGCTGCGCTGCAGAGAGCAGGCTCTGGACTGAATCCATTCAAATGCTTTTCCTGTATGAAAGTGAGCAGTGAAATATGCGATGGAGGCACCAAGTAAAGGTGATTGTGTGCTGAACAGGTCCAGCACCATCTTTCAATCCTGGCTCTTCTGCTGTGGGAGCAGAGGCCAAACGTTCGTGCTGAACTCACTGTGCTGCTGGGCAGCTGAGAGACACCACCTGAGAATTTGGATTCAAATGGACTTTTAGGTATGAAACCGAGGAGAGACTGCAATGATGGTGACCCCGTTGCAAAGCTGCTTGTGTGCTGAAGAGACACAGCCCTAGCTTTCCCTGCTGGTCCTTCTGCTGTGGGAGCAGATGCCACTGTTCATTCTGTGCTGTGTTGCTGCCAGCAGGGAGCAGGCTCTGGACTGATTCCATTCAAATGCTTTTCCTGTATGAATGTGAGCAGTGAAAGCAACGATGGAGGCACTAATGTAAAGGTGATTGTGTGCTGAACAGGTCCAGCACCAGCTTTCAATCCTGGCTCTTCTGCGGTGGGAGCAGATGCCAAAGGTTCGTGCTGTACTCACTGTGCTGCTGGGCAGCTGAGACGACCTGAGAATTTGGATTCAAATGGACATTTAGGTATGATGCCGAGGAGAGACTGCAATGATGGTGACCCCGTTGCAAAGCTGCTTGTGTGCTCAAGAAGCCCAGCACTAGCTTTCCCTGCTGGTCCTTCTGCCGTGTGAGCAGATGCCACTGTTCATTCTGTGCTGACTGTGTTCCTGCGCAGCAGAGAGCAGCCTCTGGACTGATACCATTCAAATGTTTTTCCTGTATGAATGTGAGCAGTGAAAGCAACGACAGGGGCACCAATGTAAAGGGGATTGTGTGCTGAACAGGTCCAGCACCAGCTTTCAATCCTGGCTCTTCTGCTGTGGGAGCAGAGGCCAAACGTTCGTGCTGTACTCACTGTGCTGCTGGGCAGCTGAGCGACACCACCTGAGAATTTGGATTCAAATGGACTTTTAGGTATGAAACCGAGGTGAGACTGCAATGATGGTGACACCGTTGCAAAGCTGCTTGTGTGCTGAAGAGGCCCAGCACTAGCTTTCCCTTCTGGTCCTTCTGCTGTGGGAGAAAATGCCACTGTTCATTCTGTGCTGACTGTGTTGCTGCGCTGCAGAGAGCAGGCTCTGGACTAATTCCATTCAAATGCTTTTCCTGTATGAAAGTGAGCAGTGAAAGCAACGATGGAGGCACCAATGTAAAGGTGATTGTGTGCTGAACAGGTCCAGCACCGGCTTTCAATCCTGGCTCTTCTGCTGTGGGAGCAGAGGCCAAACGTTCGTGCTGTACTCACTGTGCTGCTGGGCAGCTGAGAGAGACCACCTGAGAATTTGGATTCAAATGGACTTTTAGGTATGAAACCGAGGAGAGACTGCAATGATGGTGACACCGTTGCAAAGCTGCTTGTGTGCTGAAGAGGCCCAGCTCCAGCTTTCCCTGCTGGTCTTTCTGCTGTGGGAGCAGATGCCACTGTTCATTCTGTGCTGACTGTGTTGCTGCGCTGCAGAGAGCAGGCTCTGGACTGAATCCATTCAAATGCTTTTCCTGTATGAAAGTGAGCAGTGAAAGCAACGATGGAGGCACTAATGTAAAGGTGATTGTGTGCTGAACAGGTCCAGCACCAGCTTTCAATCCTGGCTCTTCTGCTGTGGGAGCAGAGGCCAAACGTTCGTGCTGTACTCACTGTGCTGCTGGGACGCTGAGCGACCCCAACTGAGAATTTGGATTCAGATGGACTTTTAGGTATGAAACCGAGGAGAGACTGCAATGATGGTGACCCCTTTGCAAAGCTGACTGTGTGCTGAAGAGGCCCAGCACTAGCATTCCCTCCTGGTCCTTCTGCTGTGGGAGCAGATGCCACTGTTCATTCTGTGCTGATTGTGTTGCTGCGCAGTAGAGATCAGCCTCTGGACTGATTCCATTCAAATGCTTTTCCTGTATGAATGTGAGCAGTGAAAGCAACGATGGAGGCACCAATGTAAAGGTGATTGTGTGCTGAACAGGTCCAGCACCAGCTTTCAATCCTGGCTCTTCTGCTGTCGGAGCAGAGGCCAAACGTTCGTGCTGTACTCACTGTGCTGCTGGGCAGCTGAGAGACACCACCTGAGAATTTGGATTCAAATGGACATTTAGGTATGAAACCGAGGAGAGACTGCAATGATGGTGACCCCTTTGCAAAGCTGACTGTGTGCTGAAGAGGCCCAGCACTAGCTTTCCCTGCTGGTCCTTCTGCTGTAGGAGCAGATGCCACTGTTCATTCTGTGCTGACTGTGTTGCTGCGCAGTAGAGATCAGCCTCTGGACTGATTCCATTCAAATGCTTTTCCTGTATGAAAGTGAGCAGTGAAAGCAACGATGGAGGCACCAATGTAAAGGTGATTGTGTGCTGAACAGGTCCAGCACCAGCTTTCAATCCTGGCTCTTCTGCTGTCGGAGCAGAGGCCAAACGTTCGTGCTGTACTCATTGTGCTGCTGGGCAGCTGAGACCACCTGAGAATTTGGATTCAAATGGACTTTTAGGTATGAAACCGAGGAGAGACTGCAATGATGGTTTCACCGTTGCAAAGCTGCTTGTGTGCTGAAGGAGCAGAGCACTAGCTTTCCCTGCTGGTCCCTCTGCCGTGTGAGCAGATGCCACTGTTCATTCTGTGCTGACTGTGTTGCTGCGCAGCAGAGAGCAGCCTCTGGACTGATTCCATTCAAATGCTTTTCCTGTATGAAAGTGAGCAGTGAAAGCAACGACAGGGGCACCAATGTAAAGGGGATTGTGTGCTGAACAGGTCCAGCACCAGCTTTCAATCCTGGCTCTTCTGCTGTGGGAGCAGAGGCCAAACGTTCGTGCTGAACTCACTGTGCTGCTGGGCAGCTGAGAGACACCACCTGAGAATTTGGATTCAAATAGACTTTTAGGTATGAAACCGAGGAGAGACTGCAATGATGGTGACCCCGTTGCAAAGCTGCTTGTGTGCTGAAGAGACACAGCCCTAGCTTTCCCTGCTGGTCCTTCTGCCGTGTGAGCAGATGCCACTGTTCATTCTGTGCTGTGTTGCTGCCAGCAGGGAGCAGGCTCTGGACTGATTCTATTCAAATGCTTTGCCTGTATGAGTGTTAGCAGTGAAAGCAACGATGGAGGCACCAATGTAAAGGTGATTGTGTGCTGAACAGGTCCAGCACCAGCTTTCAATCCTTGCTCTTCTGCTGTGGGAGCAGATGCCAAACGTTCGTGCTGTACTCACTGTGCTGCTGGGCAGCTGAGACGACCTGAGAATTTGGATTCAAATGGACTTTTAGGTATGAAGCCGAGGAGAGACTGCAATTATGGTGACCCAGTTGCAAAGCTGCTTGTGTGCTGAAGAAGCCCAGCACTAGCTTTCCCTGCTGGTCCTTCTGCCGTGTGAGCAGATGCCACTGTTCATTCTGTGCTGACTGTGTTGCTGCGCAGCAGAGAGCAGCCTCTGGACTGATTCCATTCAAATGCTTTTCCTGTATGAAGGTGAGCAGTGAAAGCAACGATGGAGGCACCAATGTAAAGGGGATTGTGTGCTGAACAGGTCCAGCCCCAGCTTTCAATCCTGGCTCTTCTGCTGTGGGAGCAGAGGCCAAACGTTCGTGCTGTACTCACTGTGCTGCTGGGCAGCTGAGAGACACCACCTGACAATTCAGATTCAAATGGACTTTTAGGTATGAAACCGAGGAGAGACTGCAATGATGGTGACACCGTTGCAAATCCCCTTGTGTGCTGAAGAGGCCCAGCACTAGCTTTCCCTTCTGGTCCTTCTTCCGGGTGAGCAGATGCCACTGTTTATTCTGTGCTGACTGTGTTGCTGCGCAGCAGAGAGCAGCCTCGGGACTGATTCAATTCAAATGCTTTTCCTGTATGAAAGTGAGCAGTGAAAGCAACGATGGAGGCACCAATGTAAAGGTGATTGTGTGCTGAACAGGTCCAGCACCAGCTTTCAATCCTGGCTCTTCTGCTGTGGGAGCAGAGGCCAAACGTTCGTGCTGAACTCACTGTGCTGCTGGGCAGCTGAGAGACACCACCTGAGAATTTGGATTCAAATGGACTTTTAGGTATGAAACCGAGGAGAGACTGCAATGATGGTGACACCGTTGCAAAGCAGCTTGTGTTCTGAAGAGGCCCAGCACTAGCTTTCCCTGCTGGTCCTTCTGCCGTGTGAGCAGATGCCACGGTTCATTCTGTGCTGACTGTGTTGCTGCGCAGCAGAGAGCAGGCTCTGGACTGATTCCATTCAAATGCTTTTCCTGAATGAATAAGAGCAGTGAAAGCAACGATGGAGGCACCAATGTAAAGGTGATTGTGTGCTGAACAGGTCCAGCACCAGCTTTCAATCCTGGCTCTTCTGCTGTGGGAGCAGAGGCCAAACGTTCGTGCTGTACTCACTGTGCTGCTGGGCAGCTGAGAGACACCACCTGAGAATTTGGATTCAAATGGACTTTTAGGTATGAAACCGAGGAGAGACTGCAATGGTGGTGACCCCTTTGCAAAGCTGACTGTGTGCTGAAGAGGCCCAGCACTAGCTTTCCCTGCTTGTCCTTCTGCTGTGGGAGCAGATGCCACTGTTCATTCTGTGCTGACTGTGTTGCTGCCAGCAGAGAGCAGGCTCTGCACTATTCCATTCAAATGCTTTTCCTGTATGAATGTGAGCAGTGAAAGCAACGATGGAGGCACCAATGTAAAGGTGATTGTGTGCTGAACAGGTCCAGCACCAGCTTTCAATCCTTGCTCTTCTGCTGTGGGAGCAGAGGCCAAACGTTCGTGCTGTACTCACTGTGCTGCTGGGCAGCTGAGAGACACCACCTGAGAATTTGGATTCAAATGGACTTTTAGGTATGAAACCGAGGAGAGACTTCAATGATGGTTTCACCGCAGCAAAGCTGACTGTGTGCTGAAGAGGCCCAGCACTAGCTTTCCCTGCTGGTCCTTCTGCTGTGGGAGCAGATGCCACTGTTCATTCTGTGCTGTCTTGCTGCGCAGCAGAGCGCAGCCTCTGGACTGATTCTATACAAATGCTTTTCCTGTATGAAAGTGAGCAGTGAAAGCAACGATGGAGGCACCAATGTAAAGGTGATTGTGTGCTGAACAGGTCCAGCACCAGCTTTCAATCCTGGCTCTTCTGCGGTGGGAGCAGATGCCAAACGTTCGTGCTGTACTCACTGTGCTACTGGGCAGCTGAGAGAGTCCACCTGAGAATTTGGATTCAAATGGACTTTTAGGTATGAAACCGAGGAGAGACTTCCATGATGGTGACACCGTTGCAAAGCTGCTTGTGTGCTGAAGAGGCCCAGCACTAGCTTTCCCTGCTGGTCCTTCTGCTGTGGGAGCAGATGCCACTGTTCTTTCTGTGCTGACTTTGTTGCTGCGCAGCAGAGAGCAGGCTCTGGACTGATTCCATTAAATGCTTTTCCTGTATGAAAGTGAGCAGTGAAAGCAACGATGGAGGCACCAACGTAAAGGTGATTGTGTGCTGAACAGGTCCAGCACCAGCTTTCAATCCTGGCTCTTCTGCTGTGGGAGCAGAGGCCAAACGTTCGTGCTGTACTCACTGTGCTGCTGGGCAGCTGACAGAGACCACCTGAGAATTTGGATTCAAATGGACTTTTAGGTATGAAACCGAGGAGAGACTGCAATGATGGTGACACCGTTGCAAAGCTGCTTGTGTGCTGAAGAGGCCCAGCACTAGCTTTCCCTTCTGGTCCTTCTGCTGTGGGAGAAAATGCCACTGTTCATTCTGTGCTGACTGGGTTGCTGCGCTGCAGAGAGCAGGCTCTGGACTAATTCCATTCAAATGCTTTTCCTGTATGAAAGTGAGCAGTGAAAGCAACGATGGAGGCACCAATGTAAAGGTGATTGTGTGCTGAACAGGTCCAGCACCGGCTTTCAATCCTGGCTCTTCTGCTGTGGGAGCAGAGGCCAAACGTTTGTGCTGTACTCACTGTGCTGCTGGGCAGCTGAGAGAGACCACCTGAGAATTTGGATTCAAATGGACTTTTAGGTATGAAACCGAGGAGAGACTGCAATGATGGTGACACCGTTGCAAAGCTGCTTGTGTGCTGAAAAGGCCCAGCTCCAGCTTTCCCTGCTGGTCTTTCTGCTGTGGGAGCAGATGCCACTGTTCATTCTGTGCTGACTGTGTTGCTGCGCTGCAGAGAGCAGGCTCTGGACTGAATCCATTCAAATGCTTTTCCTGTATGAAAGTGAGCAGTGAAATATGCGATGGAGGCACCAAGTAAAGGTGATTGTGTGCTGAACAGGTCCAGCACCATCTTTCAATCCTGGCTCTTCTGCTGTGGGAGCAGAGGCCAAACGTTCGTGCTGAACTCACTGTGCTGCTGGGCAGCTGAGAGACACCACCTGAGAATTTGGATTCAAATGGACTTTTAGGTATGAAACCGAGGAGAGACTGCAATGATGGTGACCCCGTTGCAAAGCTGCTTGTGTGCTGAAGAGACACAGCCCTAGCTTTCCCTGCTGGTCCTTCTGCTGTGGGAGCAGATGCCACTGTTCATTCTGTGCTGTGTTGCTGCCAGCAGGGAGCAGGCTCTGGACTGATTCCATTCAAATGCTTTTCCTGTATGAATGTGAGCAGTGAAAGCAACGATGGAGGCACTAATGTAAAGGTGATTGTGTGCTGAACAGGTCCAGCACCAGCTTTCAATCCTTGCTCTTCTGCTGTGGGAGCAGATGCCAAAGGTTCGTGCTGTACTCACTGTGCTGCTGGGCAGCTGAGACGACCTGAGAATTTGGATTCAAATGGACTTTTAGGTATGATGCCGAGGAGAGACTGCAATGATGGTGACCCCGTTGCAAAGCTGCTTGTGTGCTCAAGAAGCCCAGCACTAGATTTCCCCGCTGGTCCTTCTGCCGTGGGAGCAGATGCCACTGTTCATTCTGTGCTGACTGTGTTGCTGCGCAGCAGAGAGCAGCCTCTGGACTGATTCCATTCAAATGCTTTTCCTGTATGAATGTGAGCAGTGAAAGCAACGACAGGGGCACCAATGTAAAGGGGATTGTGTGCTGAACAGGTCCAGCACCAGCTTTCAATCCTGGCTCTTCTGCTGTCGGAGCAGAGGCCAAACGTTCGTGCTGTACTCACTGTGCTGCTGGGCAGCTGAGCGACACCACCTGAGAATTTGGATTCAAATGGACTTTTAGGTATGAAACCGAGAAGAGACTGCAATGATGGTGACCCCGTTGCAAAGCTGCTTGTGTGCTGAAGAGGCCCAGCACTAGCTTTCCCTGATGATCCTTCTCCCGTGTGAGCAGATGCCACTGTTCATTCTGCGCTGACTGTGTTGCTGCGCAGCAGAGAGCAGGCTTTGGACTGATTCCATTCAAATGCTTTTCCTGTATGAAAGTGACCAGTGAAAGCAACGATGGAGGCACCAATGTAAAGGTGATTGTGTGCTGAACAGGTCCAGCACCAGCTTTCAATCCTTGCTCTTCTGCTGTGGGAGCAGATGCCAAACGTTCGTGCTGTACTCATTGTGCTGCTGGGCAGCTGAGACCACCTGAGAATTTGGATTCAAGTGGACTTTTAGGTATGAAACCGAGGAGAGACTGCAATGATGGTGACCCCGTTGCAAAGCTGCTTGTGTGCTGAAGGAGCAGAGCACTAGCTTTCCCTGCTGGTCCCTCTGCCGTGTGAGCAGATGCCACTGTTCATTCTGTGCTGACTGTGTTGCTGCACAGCAGAGAGCAGCCTCTGGACTGATTCCATTCAAATGCTTTTCCTGTATGAAAGTGAGCAGTGAAAGCAACGACAGGGGCACCAATGTAAAGGGGATTGTGTGCTGAACAGGTCCAGCACCAGCTTTCAATCCTGGCTCTTCTGCTGTGGGAGCAGAGGCCAAACGTTCGTGCTGTACTCACTGTGCTGCTGGGCAGCTGAGAGACACCACCTGAGAATTTGGATTCAAATAGACTTTTAGGTATGAAACCGAGGAGAGACTGCAATGATGGTGACCCCGTTGCAAAGCTGCTTGTGTGCTGAAGAAGCAGAGCACTAGCTTTCCCTGCTGGTCCTTCTGCCGTGTGAGCAGATGCCACTGTTCATTCTGTGATGACTGTGTTGCTGCGCAGCAGAGAGCAGGCTCTGGACTGATTCCATTCAAATGCTTTTCCTGGATGAAAGTGAGCAGTGAAAGCAACCATGGAGGCACCAATGTAAAGGTGATTGTGTGCTGAACAGGTCCAGCACCAGCTTTCAATCCTTGCTCTTCTGCTGTGGGAGCAGATGCCAAACGTTCGTTCTGTACTCACTGTGCTGCTGGGCAGCTGAGACCACCTGAGAATTTGGATTCAAATGGACTTTTAGGTATGAAACCGAGGAGAGACTGCAATGATGGTGTCACCGTTGCAAAGCTGCTTGTGTGCTGAAGAGGCCCAGCACTAGCTTTCCCTGCTGATACTTCTCCCGTGTGAGCAGATGCCACTGTTCATTCTGTGCTGTGTTGCTGCCAGCAGGGAGCAGGCTCTGGACTGATTCTATTCAAATGCTTTTCCTGTATGAGTGTTAACAGTGAAAGCAACGATGGAGGCACCAATGTAAAGGTGATTGTGTGCTGAACAGGTCCAGCACCAGCTTTCAATCCTTGCTCTTCTGCTGTGGGAGCAGTTTCCAAACGTTCGTGCTGTACTCGCTGTGCTGCTGGGCAGCTGAGACCACCTGAGAATTTGGATTCAAATGGACTTTTAGGTATGAAACCGAGGAGAGACTGCAATGATGGTGACCCCGTTGCAAAGCTGCTTGTGTGCTGAAGAAGCAGAGCACTAGCTTTCCCTGCTGGTCCTTCTGCCGTGGGAGCAGATGCCACTGTTCATTCTGTGCTGACTGTGTTGCTGCCAGCAGAGATCAGGCTCTGGACTGATTCCATTCAAATGCTTTTCCTGTATGAAAGTGAGCAGTGAAAGCAACGATGGAGGCACCAATGTAAAGGTGATTGTGTGCTGAACAGGTCCAGCACCAGCTTTCAATCCTGGCTCTTCTGCTGTGGGAGCAGAGGCCAAACGTTCGTGCTGTACTCACTGTGCTGCTGGGCAGCTGAGACCACCTGAGAATTTGGATTCAAATGGACTTTTAGGTATGAAACCGAGGAGAGACTGCAATGATGGTGACCCCGTTGCAAAGCTGCTTGTGTGCTGAAGAAGCAGAGCACTAGCTTTCCCTGCTGGTCCTTCTGCAGTGTGAGCAGATGCCACTGTTCATTCTGTGCTGACTGTGTTGCTGCGCAGCAGAGAGCAGGCTCTGGACTGATTCCATTCAAATGCTTTTCCTGTATGAAAGTGAGCAGTGAAAGCAACGATGGAGGCACCAATGTAAAGGTGATTGTGTGCTGAACAGGCCCAGCACCAGCATTCCCTCCTGGCCCTTCTGCTGTGGAAGCATATGCCGAACGTTCATTCTGTGCTGACTGTGTTGCTGCGCATCAGAGAGCAGGCTCTGGTCTGATTCCATTCAAATGCTTTTCCTGTATGAAAGTGAGCAGTGAAAGCAATGATGGAGGCACCAATGCAAAGGTGATTGTGTGCTGAACAGGCCAAGCACCAGCTTTCCCTCCTGGCTCTTCTGCTGTGGGAGCAGAGGCGAATCGTTCGTTCTGTACTCACTGTGCTTCTGGGCAGCTGAGAGAGACCACCTGAGAATTTGGATTCAAATGGACTTTTAGGTATGAAACCGAGGGAGACTGCAATGATGGTGACAGCGTTGCAATGCTGACTGTGTCCTGAAGAGGCCCAGCACCAGCTTTCCCTGCTAGGGCTTCTGCTGTGGGAGCAGATGCCACTGTTCATTCTGTGCTGACTGTGTTGCTGCGCAGCAGAGAGCAGGCTCTGGACTGATTCCATTGAAATGCTTTTGCTGTGTGAAAGTGAGCAGTGAAAGCAATGATGGAGGCACCGATTCAAAGGTGATTGCGTGCTGAACAGGCCCAGCACCAGCTTTCAATCCTGGCTCTTCTGCTGTGGGAGCAGAAGCCAAACGTTCGTGCTGTACTCACTGTGCTGCTGGGCAGCTGAGAGAGACCACCTGAGAATTTGGATTCAAATGGACTTTTAGGTATGAAACCGAGGAGAGACTGCAATGATGGTTTCACCGTTGCAAAGCTGCTTGTGTGATGAAGAGGCCCAGCACTAGCTTTCCCTGCTGGTCCTTCTGCCGTGGGAGCAGATGCCACTGTTCATTCTGTGTTGACTGTGTTGCTGCGCAGCAGAGAGCAGGCTCTGGACTGATTCCATTCAAATGCTTTTCCTGTATGAATGTGAGCAGTGAAAGCAACGATGGAGGCACCAATATAAAGGTGATTGTGTGCTGAACAGGTCCAGCACCAGCTTTCAATCCTGGCTCTTCTGCTGTGGGAGCACAGATCAAATGTTCGTGCTGTATTAACTGTGCTGCTGGGCAGCTGAGAGAGACCACCTGAGAATTTGGATTCAAATGGACTTTTAGGTATGAAACCCAGGAGAGACTGCAATGATGGTGTCACCGTTGCAAAGCTGCTTGTGTGCTGAAGAGGCCCAGCACTAGCTTTCCCTGCTGGTCCTTCTGCTGTGGGAGCAGATGCCACTGTTCATTCTGTGCTGACTCTGTTGCTGCGCAGCAGAGAGCAGGTTCTGGACTGATTCCATTCAAATTCTTTTCCTGTATGAAAGTGAGCAGTGAAAGCAATGATGGAGGCAGCGACGCAGAGGTGATTGTGTGCTGAAGAGGTCCAGCACCAGCTTTCAATCCTGGCTCTTCTGCTGTGGGAGCAGAGGCCAAACGTTCGTGCTGTACTCACTGTGCTGCTGGGCAGCTGAGAGAGGCCACCTGAGAATTTGGATTCAAATGGACTTTTAGGTATGAAACCGAGGAGAGACTGCAATGGTGGTGTCACCGTAGCAAAGCTGACAGTGTGCTGAAGAGGCCCAGCACTAGCTTTCCCTGCTGGTCCTTCTGCTGTGGGAGCAGATGCTACTGTCCATTCTGTGCTGTGTTGCTGCGCAGCAGAGAGCAGGCTCTGGACTGATTCCATTCAAATGCTTTTCCTGTATGAATGTGAGCAGTGAAAGCCACGATGCAGGCACCAATGTAAAGGTGATTGTGTGCTGAACAGGCCCAGCACCAGCTTTCAATCCTGGCTCTTCTGCTGTGGGAGCAGATGCCAAACGTTCGTGCTGTACTCACTGTGCTGCTGGGCAGCTGAGAGAGACCACCTGAGAATTTGGATTCAAATGGACTTTTAGGTATGAAACCCAGGAGAGACTGCAATGATGGTGTCACCGTTGCAAAGCTGCTTGTGTACTGAAGAGGCCCAGCACTAGCTTTCCCTGCTGGTCCTTCTGCTGTGGGAGCAGATGCCACTGTTCATTCTGTGCTGACTGTGTTGCTGCGCAGCAGAGAGCAGCCTCTAGACTGATTCCATTCAAAAGCTTTTCCTGTATGAAAGTGAGTAGTGAAAGGAACGATGGAGGCACCAATGTAAAGGGGATTGTGTGCTGAACAGGTCCAGCACCAGCTTTCAATCCTGGCTCTTCTGCTGTGGGTGAGGAGGCCAAACGTTCATGCTGTACTCACTGCGCTGCTTGGCTGCTGAGAGAGTCCACCTGAGAATTTGGATTCAAATGGACTTTTAGGTATGAAACCGAGGAGAGACTGCAATGATGGTGTCACCGTTGCAAAGCTGACTGTGTGCTGAAGAGGCCCAGCACTAGCTTTCCCTGCTGGTCCTTCTGCTGTGGGAGCAGATGCCACTGGTCATTCTGCGCTGACTGTGTTGCTGCCAGCCGAGAGCAGCCTCTGGACTGATTCCATTCAAATGCTTTTCCTGTATGAATGTGAGCAGTGAAGGCAGCGATGGAGGCACCAATGAAAAGGTGATTGTGTGCTGAACAGGTCCAGCACCAGCTTTCAATCCTGGCTCTTCTGCTGTGGGAGCAGAGGCCAAACATTCGTGCTGTACTCACTGTGCTGCTGGGCAGCTGAGAGAGACCACCTGAGAATTTGGATTCAAATGGACTTTTAGGTATGAAACCGAGGAGAGACTGCAATGATGGTGTCACCGTAGCAAGGCTGACTGTGTGCTGAAGAGGCCCAGCACTAGCTTTCCCTGCTGGTCCTTCTGCTGTGGGAGCAGATGCCACTTTTCATTCTGTGCTGTGTTGCTGCGCAGCAGAGAGCAGGCTCTGGACTGATTCTATACAAATGCTTTTCCTGTATGAAAGTGAGCAGTGAAAGCAAAGATGGAGGCACCAATGTAAAGGGGATTGTGTGCTGAACAGGTCCAGCACCAGCTTTCAATCCTGCTTCTTCTGCTGTGGGAGCAGAGGCCAAACGTTCGTGCTGTACTCACTGTGCTGCTGGGCAGCTGAGAGACACCACCTGAGAATTTGGATTCAAATGGACTTTTAGGCATGAAACCGAGGAGAGACTGCAATGATGGTGACCCCGTTGCAAAGCTGCTTGTGTGCTGAAGAGGCCCAGCACTAGCTTTCCCTGCTGGTCCTTCTGCTGTGGGAGCAGATGCCACTGTTCATTCTGTGCTGACTGTGTTGCGGCCAGCAGAGAGCAGCCTCTGGACTGATCCTATGCAAATGCTTTTCCTGTATGAAAGTGAGTAGTGAAAGCAACGATGGAGGCACCAATGTAAAGGTGATTGCGTGCTGAACAGGTCCAGCACCAGCTTTCAATCCTGGCTCTTCTGCTGTGGGAGCAGAGATCAAACGTTCGTGCTGTACTCACTGTGCTGCTGGGCAGCTGAGAGACAACACCTGAGAATTTAAATTCAAATGGACTTTTAGGTATGAAACCGAGGAGAGGCTGCAATGATGGTGACACCGTTGCAAAGCTGCTTGTGTGCTGAAGAGCCCCAGCACTAGCTTTCCCTGCTGGTCCTTCTGCCGTGGGAGCAGATGCCACTGTTCATTCTGTGTTGTGTTGCTGCGTAGCAGAGAGCAGCCTCTGGACTTATTCTATACAAATGCTTTTCCTGTATGAAAGTGAGCAGTGAAAGCAACAATGGAGGCACCAATGTAAAGGTGATTGTGTGCTGAACAGGTCCAGCCCCAGCTTTCAATCCTGGCTCTTCTGCTGTGGGAGCAGAGGCCAAACGTTCATGCTGTACTCACTGTGCTGCTTGGCTACTGAGAGAGTCCACCTGAGAATTTGGATTCAAATGGACTTTTAGGTATGAAACCGAGGAGAGACTGCAATGATGGTTTCACCGTTGCAAAGCTGCTTGTGTTCTGAAGAGGCCCAGCACTAGCTTTCCCTGCTGGTCCTTCTGCTGTGGGAGCAGATGCCACTGTTCATTCTGTGCAGTGTTGCTGCGCAGCAGAGAGCAGCCGGTGGACTGATTCTATACAAATGCTTTTCCTGTATGAAAGTGAGCAGTGAAGGCAGCGATGGAGGCACCAATGAAAAGGTGATTGTGTGCTGAACAGGTCCAGCACCAGCTTTCAATCCTGGCTCTTCTGCTGTGGGAGCATTGGCCAAACATTCGTGCTGTACTCACTGTGCTGCTGGGCAGCTGAGAGAGACCACCTGAGAATTTGGATTCAAATGGACTTTTAGGTATGAAACCGAGGAGAGACTGCAATGATGGTGTCACCGTAGCAAGGCTGCTTGTGTGCTGAAGAGCCCCAGCACTAGCTTTCCCTGCTGGTCCTTCTGCTGTGGGATCAGATGCCACTGTTCATTCTGTGCTGACTGTGTTGCTGCCAGCAGAGAGCAGGCTCTGGACTGATTCCATTCAAATGCTTTTCCTGTATGAAAGTGAGCAGTGAAAGCAACGATGGAGGCACCAATGTAAAGGTGATTGTGTGCTGAACAGGTCCAGCACCAGCTTTCAATCCTGGATCTTCTGCTTTGGGAGCAGAGGCCAAACGTTCGTGCTGTACTCACTGTGCTGCTTCGCAGCTGAGCGAGTCCACCTGAGATTTTGGATTCAAATAGACTTTTAGGTATGAAACCGAGGAGAGACTGCAATGATGGTGTCACCGTAGCAAAGCTGACTGTGTGCTGAAGAGGCCCAGCACTAGCTTTCCCTACTGGTCCTTCTGCTGTGGGAGCAGATGCCACTGTTCATTCTGTGGTGTGTTGCTGCCAGCAGGGAGCAGGCTCTGGACTGATTCTATTCAAATGCTTCTCCTGTATGAGTGTTAGCAGTGAAAGCAACGATGGAGGCACCAATGTAAAGGTGATTGTGTGCTGAACAGGTCCAGCACCAGCTTTCAATCCTGGCTCTTCTGCTGTGGGAGCAGATGCCAAACGTTCGTGCTGTACTCACTGTGCTGCTGGGCAGCTGTGTGTGACCACCAGAGAATTTGGATTCAAATGGACTTTTAGGTATGAAACCGAGGAGAGACTGCAATGATGGTGACACCGTTGCAAAGCTGCTTGCGTGCTGAAGAGGCCCAGCACTAGCTTTCCCTGCTAGTCCTTCTGCTGTGGGAGCAGATGCCAGTGTTCATTCTGTGCTGACTCTGTTGCTGCCAGCAGAGAGCAGGCTCTGGACTGATTCCATTCAAATGCTTTTCCTGTATGAAAGTGAGCAGTGAAATGTGCGATGGAGGCACCAATGTAAAGGTGATTGTGTGCTGAACAGGTCCAGCACCAGCTTTCAATCGTGGCTCTTCTGCTGTGGGAGCAGAGGCCAAACGTTCGTGCTGTACTCACTGTGCTGCTGGGCAGCTGAGAGACACCACCTGAGAATTTGGATTCAAATGGACTTTTAGGTATGAAACCGAAGAGAGACTTCAATGATGGTGTCACCGTAGCAAAGCTGCTTGTGTGCTGAAGAGGCCCAGCACTAGCTTTCCCTGCTGGTCCTTCTGCTGTGGGAGCAGATGCCACTTTTCATTCTGTGCTGTGTTGCTGCGCAGCAGAGAGCAGCCTCTGGACTGATTCCATTCAAATGCTTTTCCTGCATGAAAGTGAGCAGTGAAAGCAATGATGGAGGCACCAATGTAAAGGTGATTGTGTGCTGAACAGGTCCAGCACCAGCTTTCAATCCTGGCTCTACTTCTGTGGTAGAAGAGGCGAAACGTTCGTGCTGTACTCACTGTGCTGCTTGGCAGCTGAGAGAGACCACCTGAGAATTTGGATTCAAATGGACTTTTAGGTATGAAACCGAGGAGAGACTGCAATGATGGTTTCACCGTAGCAAAGCTGACTGTGTGCTGAAGAGGCCCATCACCAGCTTTCCCTGCTGGTCCTTCTGCTGTGGGAGCAGATGCCACTGTCCATTCTGTGCTGACTGTGTTGCTGCGCAGCAGAGAGCAGGCTCTGGACTGATTCCATTCAAATGCTTTTCCTGTGTGAAAGTGAGCAGTGAAAGCAACAATGGAGGCACCAATGTAAAGGTGATTGTGTGCTGAACAGGTCCAGCCCCAGCTTTCAATCCTGGCTCTTCTGCTGTGGGAGCAGGGGCCAGACGTTCGTGCTGTACTCACTGTGCTGCTGGGCAGCTGAGAGAGACCACCTGAGAATTTGGATTCAAATGGACTTTTAGGTATGAAACCGAGGAGAGACTGCAATGATGGTGACACCGTTGCAAAGCTGCTTGTGTGCTGAAGAGGCACAGCACTAGCTTTCCCTGCTGGTCCTTCTGCCGTGGGAGCAGATGCCACTGTTCATTCTGTGCTGACTGTGTTGCTGCGCAGCAGAGAGAGCAGGCTCTGGACTGATTTCATTCAAATGCTTTTCCTGTATGAAAGTGAGCAGTGAAAGCAACGATGGAGGCACCAATGTAAAGGTGATTGTGTGCTGAACAGGTCCAGCCCCAGCTTTCAATCCTGGCTCTTCTGCTGTGGGAGCAGAGGCCAAACGTTCGTGCTGTACTCACTGTGCTGCTGGGCAGCTGAGAGAGACCACCTGAGAATTTGGATTCAAATGGACTTTTCGGTATGAAACCGAGGAGAGACTGCAATGATGGTGACACCGTTGCAAAGCTGCTTGTGTGCTGAAGAGTCCCAGCACTAGCTTTCCCTGCTGGTCCTTCTGCTGTGGGAGCAGATGCCACTGTTCATTCTGTGCTGACTGTGTTGCTGCCAGCAGAGAGAGCAGGCTCTGGACTAATTCCATTCAAATGCTTTTCCTGTATGAAAGTGAGCAGTGAAAGCAACGATGGAGGCACCAATGTAAGGGTGATTGTGTGCTGAACACGTCCCGCACCAGCTTTCAATCCTGGCTCTACTGCTGTGGGAGCAGAGGCCAAACGTTCGTGCTGTACTCACTGTGCTGCTTGGCAGCTGAGAGAGACCACCTGAGAATTTGGATTCAAATGGACTTTTAGGTATGAAACCGAGGAGAGACTGCAATGATGGTGACACCGTTGCAAAGCTGACTGTGTGCTGAAGAGGCCCAGCACTAGCTTTCCCTGCTGGTCCTTCTGCTGTGGGAGCATATGCCACTGTTCATTCTGTGCTGACGGTGTTGCTGCCAGCAGAGAGCAGGCTCTGGACTGATTCCATTCAAATGCTTTTCCTGTATTGTTGGAGAATGGCTTAGAAAGAAAGGGCACAGTGGGTCTAGTGACCCTCTGTATCGAGAAAGTCAGTTTTGATGATTGCGGCCTAGTCTGGTTCAGCGGCCTTGACATCTCTACTGCTACGAGATTGACGTGGCAGTGGAAAAGTACCGACCGCTAATGGCCCTAGGTCAAGTTCGGTTGAGGACAAGTATGATAAACAACTTTGAGGAAGTGCCCTCTCAGGAATAAGGATGTTAGCCTGCCGTTAAACCGCAAGTAAACCGCAAGTAGGAGAAGTGTATTAATGTAACCTTTAGGCTTGCAGCCTATCAGCAACTGACTAGTAGGCGTAAATCATTGTAAGAGTATAAAAGATGGCAAGTTGAATCAATAAACGAAGTCTGCTTATCACTCATATTGAGTCTGATTGCATTCTTCCTCCGCCGATGAAAGATGACACTGCTTGCGGGTCTGGGACTCTGACTCAATAACCACCCGACATTTGGCGCCCGAACAGGGACCCGAAGTCGGTGTCACCACAACGGATCGGCGGACAGGAGCACGGCACCGGGAGGAGCCACCGGTGGGCAAGAGCGACTCAACACTGTTGCGGTGTGTCTACTCCGAGGTCCGGTCCGACTGAAGACCGCCGCTGCCAGGGCTACAGGCTGAGGGGCTGCAGGAACGGGACATTAGGGTAAGACAGCGCGCTTTATAAAAGATAAGAGGTTATGGATCTTGAAGTAGCCCTAGAAATGTTAGAAGGCTTTTTAGAAAAGCGGGGGGTTGATAAAAGTTGCGTTAAAGCACTAGCGGGACTAGTGGCAACAGGGCGTACACAGGGGTGTTTTAGGAGCTCAGAGGATATATTTGAAGAGGAGGAGTGGCGTAAGCTAGGAGATTATTTGTGGGACAGGGTGATAGATGATGACAAAACAGCAAGGAAACTGATGAAACCTTGGCGTGAAATCATTAACAATATAAAACGTTATAAGATTGAAAAAGGTCTTGCGGCAGTCGCCTCGGCAAAACTGGAGCAGGGGGGGCCTTCCCCATCCTCCACAGCCGACTGTGGCCTCTCTACATTCTCTAGTAGCGCCACGCAGGCTCCGACAGGAGGAGGGGTGATGTTTAGTGGTGCACGGATACCTCCAGAGCCATGCTGGCAAAAGGTGCCTGTGAGTAAACACTCAAAGGAGCCAAGACAAGAGACAGATAGTGATACGGAGGATAAAACGGAACTGGTCACGGAATCAGATTCTATTAGGAGGCGAGTGACAGGGACGAATTGGCAGAAGGTTATGGAAGATGCGATAACTGAGGAAGGAACAGGGATACTGTCAAGTTTAGCCTTCCCAGTAATGTTCAATATTAACGAACATGGGGATGTGCATGGGGAGCATAATCCAATTAGTTGGAAAATGTTATCACAATTAAGGCAGACAGTAAATGACGCTGGGCTGCATGGGGAGCCAACGAAGCAGTTCATGAATTATATATGGGGAAGCACGCTATTGTGTCCCGAAGATATTAAGGTAATAATGAGAATGATAATGACGCAGTCGCAGATTTTATTGTGGCAAGCACATTGGCAGCGACTCTGTGAAGCCTCAGTGCAGCAGCCCAGAGGAGATAATGATCCACTGAGGGGGGTCACTGTTGAACAGCTGATGGGGTCAGGACCCTTTATTACGGTTAGAGCACAGCTGGAGATGGGACCGGAGAGGTGCCTAGAAGCAATGAGAACGGCTAAGGCAGCCATAGAGTTAGTTAAAACGACACCCCCGTCCCCATCATATATGAATATTAAACAGGGAAGAGAGGAGCCTTTCTCTGCATTCGTAGACAGATTGACCAGTGCCATAGAACAATCAGATGTTCCCGACTGGATGCATGGGGCACTACTCAGGCAGTGTGTTTTACAGAATGCAAATTCATCAACAAGGAGTGTGCTAGTGACGTTGCCGGTTGATGCGACTATCGAGATGATGTTAGAAAGAATGAGCAGGGTGCCGGTAGGTGCGCAAGCGATGTTAGTAGAGGCGGTGAAAAATCTAGGGAAAGATTTCCTGCAAGCCCAACAGCAAGCCCTCGTAGCACAGCAGCAAGCGACACAACAAGTTTTTGCTGCGTTAGCTCCGCTGAAGCCTCCAGATAAAGGCGAGCAACGAAAGGGCTCTTCTGGCAGACGACACAATAAATGTTTTCGCTGTGGCCGTGACGGGCATATTCGGCGAGACTGTCGCGCAGGTCAAGTGTGGTGTGAAAACTGCAAGTCGAGCAACCATAATACCGCAGCCTGTTATCGCTCGGGAAACGGCCAGCAGAGCGCGTCGAGCCGCCACGCCCAGACAACAGTAGCTGCTCCAGCGCTTCAAACTCCCGTGATGCAGCAACAAGGGCCACCGGACCCGCAAGGCCCTCCTGCCAGCTACAACCAGCTACCAGAGGGAGCCTCGGGCTGGACCTGGCAACAGCAGTAGATATTACCTTGATTGACAGCAAACCACAACGCGTCGCATCGCCAGTTTATGGTCCGCTCATCATCAACGGGCAAGCTGTTGGAGCACTATTGTTAGGGCGATCATCTACCGGACTCAAAGGACTAATGATTTTGCCGGGAGTCATCGATGCCGATTACCAGGGACGAATTGACATTGTGATGTTACACCTTATTTCCGCCGCTCCATATCCCGGCGGGGAGCCGCGTTGCACAGCTAGTCCCAATAGCACAAGTCACAAAGGGCATGACGTCTCTTAGTAACCAAGAAAGAAATGATCAGGGGTTTGGATCTACAGGGGTAGCGGCTATGCTCACCCTCTCTATGAAAAAGAGGCCAATTGTGACTGCGCAACTATGTGCTCGGAATGAGACTGTGACCCTTGCATTACTTCTCGATAAGGGTGCGGACTTGACTATCATAGACAGCAACTATTGGCCCCAGCACTGGCCCCTCCGATCTTCCACCAGAGGAGTGGAAGGGGTTGGAGGCCATTCATCAGTTCAACAAAATGTCGATAGAGTCCAGATATACATAGGTGGATGTCAAGCTAACACCTTTGTTACTGTAATGAAATTACCTGAGGGAGTGCAAGGACTCGTTGGTAGAGATGTGCTCGATCAGATGGGAGCAATTCTAACTACCGACCAAGGTCCAAATTTTGGCTGACGGCCACTGCACAATGGGCTTTCCCGATCCCGCTAAAATGGACTACCGATAACCCAGTATGGATCGAACAGTGGCCGTTAAAATTGGAAAGCCTGCAAGCTGCACATCACTTAGTGCAAGAACAGTTCAGTCAGGGACACCTAAAACTGTCTACGAGCCCTTGGAATACTCCAATTTTTGTGATCAGGAAAAAATCTGGGAAGTACCGTCTGTTACACGACCTCCGAGCTGTTAACGACCAGATGCAAGCCATGGGGGCGCTACAGCCTGGTCTACCTAATCCTGCAATGCTGCCGGAATCTTGGCACCTTTTGGTGATTGATCTCAAGGACTGCTTCTTTACCATCAGTTTACATCCACAAGATACCCAGCGTTTTGCTTTTACCTTGCCAGCAATTAATAGGGAAGCGCCTGCTCAGCGCTTCGAATGGACGGTGCTGCCTCAAGGGATGAAGAACAGTCCCACCTTATGTCAGTTGTTTGTCGACAACACTTTACAACCCATCAGGCAACTATGGAAGGGCGTCTTTATATATCATTATATGGATGATATTTTGTTTGCACAACAGCAGCCATTTGACCAACACCAATTACAGACCTTGCGACAACAGTTAAACTCCAAAAGCCTGGTCGTAGCAGAAGAAAAAATCCAACAGAAAGCGCCGTGGCTTTATCTTGGCTGGAAGATTACGGACTCTCAAATACGTCCTCAAAAGATACAACTTAGGACGGAAATAAAAACCCTCAACGATGCGCAGAAATTGGTAGGAGATATCCAGTGGATTCGCCCGGTAGTTGGCATTCCCACCCATCAGCTTGAGGTTCTTCGTCCGCTACTCAAAGGCACGGATCCTGCTGCCAAGGTGGACGTTACAATGGAACAAGCTACTGTAATTCAGACACTTGCTGAACAGATCACAGAACATTTTGTTTCAAGACGCAGTCTTGCTCTCCCCATCGATCTTACTATTTGGCATACTCACCATCAGTTATTAGGCGCCTTGACGCAATTTAAAAAGAAAAAGGGGGAGAAAAGCGAGCTTAAGATCTTGGAGTGGGTATTTACAAGTTTGCAGCCAAAAAAGTCGATTCAGCCCAAAGTAGAAAACTTAGCAGAGTTAATTAAAAAGGGCCGAACCAGAATTTTACAAATAACAGGAAAAGAACCACATTCTATACAGTTGCCGATATCCAAGGAGGACATTGACTGGTACCTGCAACACAGCCCAGGGCTACGAGACAGCCTGCTGTCAGAATATTCTCCAATTATCATAGAGCCGGTAAAATCACCCATAGTGCAGTGGATCAGTCGCAATGAGTGGATACGGCGGCCACTAAGGAGTGAGACTCCAGTAAAGGATGCGCTCACGGTCTTTACAGATGCAGGCAAGAGGTCTATGCGAGCAGCAATTACCTGGATGGCTGACGGTGACTGGCACCACCATTTGCTGAATGCTGTCCCTGGGGACTCGCTGCAGACGCTGGAACTTGCCGCAGTAACGTGGGCCGTAGAGTACTGGATTACCGTACCACTCAACGTCGTGACAGATTCACTTTATGTAGCTGGGGTGATGGAAAGGATAGAGGATGCTCGAGTAAAAGAAGTTGCCAATCCCAGACTTAATGAACTTTTTAGACAATTGCAGACTGCACTGAGCCTTCGGTCGGTCCCTTATTCGGTCATCCATATAAGGAGCCATATGTGGACAGTGGGGCTAGGGGAAGGAAATGACAAGGCGGATCAATTAGTCATGCATGCAGTACCTTTAAATGACTTTGTAAGGGCCAGGGAAGCGCATAACATATTCCATCAGAATGCACGAGGGTTAAGGTCTCAGTTCAATATCACCATAGAAGAGGCAAAGGAAATTGTGAAAACTTGTCCGCAATGTAGTCATCATGGGCCTGGCCTGGGGGTTGGAGTCAATCCTTGGGGGTTGAGGTCCTGTGAGATATGGCAGATGGATGTTACGCATGTATCTGAATTTGGAAGGCTAAAATATGTGCACGTTACCATTGATACTTACAGTCATTTTGTATGGGCCACCGCACAGGCGGGAGAAAAGGCTATTCATGTGATACGGCACCTAACGAGCTGTTTTGCAGTCATGGGGGTGCCAAAAGAAATTAAAACAGATAATGGTCCAGCCTATACCTCTGAGAAAATGAGAAAATTCTGTCAACAGTGGGGAGTCCGACATGTGACAGGAATCCCACATTCTCCCACAGGGCAGGCCATAGTAGAAAGGATGAACCAAACGCTGAAGCGTTATTTTGATAAGTTTTTAGATGTAAAGGATGTCCATGAACGGGTCTCAGAAACATTGTTTGTATTGAATTATTTATGTATCTTTGGCCCTGAGGAAGAGCCACCAGTCAGAATACATGCCGGGGTGCAGGAACGACGACAGGTTCAGATGAAAGTGTTATACAAGGATCCAGAAACTGGACAATGGCAAGGGCCTGTTGAGGTACAATATGTAGGTAGGGGTTATATGTGCGTGCTTACGCCAACAGGACCCAAGTGGATTCCGGCCAAGTGGACCCGCGCGGTTCACCTGAATGAACAGCCCGGAAGCGAGGTGACGTCGTCGTCTGCAGAGTGTACTACGACCGCTGTTGGAACCGATTGAGAGACACTCTGGGGTCCGGTTATCATATAGAACGGAAGAAGAAGCAGAAACATGCCTAAGTTGGGAACTCAACTCCCTTTGTGATAAGTTTGCTCTGCCGCGATATTGTTTTGCTTGCTTGAAAGAAACGCATCTTGCCTGGGTAAAAATCAACTGTGGGAAGTGTCATAAAAGGTGGTGGGTCTCTCAACATCAGTTGAGGCTACTTAATTGTTGCATAGATTGTAGTTGGGAATTGCAGCACAGTAACGATAACACTCCCCTTAGAGCATTTTTTGTGGAAACTGGAGCTCTCTTTTTATCGGCCTACCCAATAATTGAGAACAGAGAGGATCTAAATTTACGATACCTGAAGTGGCGGGTACAACAACAGCTTAATTGTCTTCAGGCCGCAGCCGCCACCACAATCTTAGATTCAAAGTGTGGTCAAAATGTGGGCATCCCCACCATGTGGCAAATTAGGCCTAGTGATTGGGATCGCACTTGTCGCCGCTTCCGTCCCGGTTGTGGAAGCCCGGGGGACGGAAGCTGGCCTGGAGCATCTCCACAGGCCTAACATGTGGGTAACTTGGGCAAAAGAAACCAACACTTCTAGTTTTTGTATGTCTGTTAAGACAGCTGTGTCCGACCCATTTCGCACTTGTCTAATTGGTATACCCTTTTTAGAGCCTGAAAAATTTGTGGGGTATGTAAGCAACGTCTCCTTAACCAATCTAACTATATTAAGACAGGAAGGAAAAAGGACTAATGACGCTGATGACTGGTGTCACGGAAATCAGACAGCCTGCCGACAGCCCGGGGCTAATCGACAGGTCTGGTGTGGAGGCTGCACCCTTGGTAATATTGCAAATCGAACCTTGGCTTGGATGTCTGTCCGGCTAATCGAACATCTAAATAAGCCCTTACCATGGGACCCACAAGAATTGCATTTAGCAGGATCTGTAAACAAAACCAGAGATGGCTTGTGCTTTGGCTTTAGTGCTAAGATAACCGACACCCCAATAGGTAAAGTTAGATGTAACTCTACCGCGACGGGCACAATATGTGAGCCACTTAAGGCATGGACAGATGTGTCTGGATCAGGTGTCTATGGGATACAAAATGCCTCTGACGCCCAAGCATGGTGTGGAGGGGCTGTGGGATTAGAAGAAAGTTACCGATATGAACTTTTCCCAGACAGGTCATTAGCCCTGCCTAAAGGAATCTTTTTGATCTGTGGTGATCGCGCTTGGCAAGGCATCCCGCGATTCCCACTTGGAGGGCCATGTTATTTGGGAAGGCTTGGCCTCTTAGCGCCTTCAATGGAACAAATCAAGGCAAAAAATAGCACTCGAAGCAAGCGCAGTGTGAACGCTCTGTCAGACACCTGTCAGGATTCAGTAACCTTGATAGGGAAGACAGAAAATTTGTTTGCCAGTATATTTTGTCCTGGCTGCTCGGCAGCAATTGCTAATGCTAACCTACAAAAATTGGCATGCTGGGCTGCCAAGCAAGCTAACCTCACTTCTGAAATTTTAACCGATTTGATGAAGGATGTTAGTAGCAATCGCAAGGCTATATTACAGAATCGCGCCGCTATAGATTTTTTATTGTTAGCACATGGACATGGGTGTGAGGATTTTGATGGAATGTGTTGTTTTAATCTATCTGACCATTCGGAGTCTATCCACGCGAGGATCCGAACCTTGCAACAACGAGTACAATTGCTACAGGAAGATAATGGATTTTTTGGAATCAACCTTGGCAATTGGGGTATAACGGGGTGGCTGAAAGGATTATTAATCGAAGGCATACGCTTTTTAATCATAATTAGCTTAATAGGAATTTGTATTTGTATAGCTTTTAAGTGTATCAAAAGGGGGCTCATGAAGGCATCTGATCAGATTTTGATAGCCCAAAAAGAAAAAGGGGGAATTGTTGGAGAATGGCTTAGAAAGAAAGGGCACAGTGGGTCTAGTGACCCTCTGTATCGAGAAAGTCAGTTTTGATGATTGCGGCCTAGTCTGGCTCAGCGGCCTTGACATCTCTACTGCTACGAGATTGACGTGGCAGTGGAAAAGTACCGACCGCTAATAACCCTAGGTCAAGTTCGGATGAGGACAAGTATGATAAACAACTTTGAGGAAGTGCCCTCTCAGGAATAAGGATGTTAGCCTGCCGTTAAACCGCAAGTAAACCGCAAGTAGGAGAAGTATATTAATGTAACCTTTAGGCTTGCAGCCTATCAGCAACTGACTAGTTGGCGTAAATCATTGTAAGAGTATAAAAGATGGCAAGTTGAATCAATAAACGAAGTCTGCTTATCACTCATATTGAGTCTGATTGCATTCTTCCTCCGCCGATGAAAGATGACACTGCTTGCGGGTCTGGGACTCTGACTCAATAACCACCCGACACTGTATGAAAGTGAGCAGTGAAAGCAACGATGGAGGCACCAATGTAAAGGCGATTGTGTGCTGAACAGGACCAGCACCAGCTTTCAATCCTGGCTCTTCTGCTGTGGGAGCAGAGGCCAAACGTTCGTGCTGTACTCACTGTGCTGCTGGGCAGCTGAGAGAGACCACCTGAGAATTTGGATTCAAATGGACTTTTAGGTATGAAACCGAGGAGAGACTGCAATGATGGTGACACCGTTGCAAAGCTGCTTGTGTGCTGAAGAGGCCCAGCGCTAGCTCCCTCTGGTCCTTCTGCTGTGGGAGCAGATGGCACTGTTCATACTGTGCTGACTGTGTTGCTGCGTAGCAGAGAGCAGGCTCTGGACTGATTCCATTCAAATGCTTTTCCTGTATGAAAGTGAGCAGTGAAAGCAACGATGGAGGCACCAATGTAAAGGTGATTGTGTGCTGAACAGGTCCAGCACCAGCTTTCAATCCTGGCTCTTCTGCTGTGGGAGCAGAGGCCAAACGTTCGTGCTGTACTCACTGTGCTGCTGGGCAGCTGAGAGACACCACCTGAGAATTTGGATTCAAATGGACTTTTAGGTATGAAACCGAGGAGAGACTGCAATGATGGTTTCACCGCAGCAAAGCTGACTGTGTGCTGAAGAGGCCCAGCACTAGGTTTCCCTGCTGGTCCTTCTGCTGTGGGAGCAGATGCCACTGTTCATTCTGTGCTGTCTTGCTGCGCAGCAGAGAGCAGCCTCTGGACTGATTCTATACAAATGCTTTTCCTGTATGAAAGTGAGCAGTGAAAGCAACGATGGAGGCACCAATGTAAAGGTGATTGTGTGCTGAACAGGTCCAGCACCAGCTTTCAATCCTGGCTCTTCTGCTGTGGGAGCAGAGGCCAAACGTTCGTGCTGTACTCACTGTGCTGCTGGGCAGCTGAGAGAGACCACCTGAGAATTTGGATTCAAATGGACTTTTCGGTATGAAACCGGGGAGAGACTGCAATGATGGTGACACCGTTGCAAAGCTGCTTGCGTGCTGAAGAGGCCCAGCACTAGCTTTACCTTCTGGTCCTTCTGCCGTGGGAGCAGATGCCACTGTTCTTTCTGTGCTGACTGTCTTGCTGCCAGCAGAGAGCTGGCTCTGGACAGATTCTATACAAATCTTTTCCTGTATGAAAGTGAGCAGTGAAAGCAACGATGGAGGCACCAATGTAAAGGGGATTGTGTGCTGAACAGGTCCAGCACCAGCTTTCAATCCTGGCTCTTCTGCTGTGGGAGCAGAGGCCAAACGTTCGTGCTGTAGTCACTGTGCTGCTGGGCAGCTGAGTGAGACCACCTGAGAATTTGGATTCAAATGGACTTTTAGGTATGAAACCGAGGAGAGACTGCAATGATGGTGACACCGTTGCAAAGCTGCTTGTGTGCTGAAGAGACACAGCCCTAGCTTTCCCTGCTGGTCCTTCTGCCGTGTGAGCAGATGCCACTGTTCATTCTGTGCTGTGCTGCTGCGCAGCAGAGAGCAGGCTCTGGACTGATTCCATTCAAATGCTTTTCCTGTATGAAAGTGAGCAGTGAAAGCAACGATGGAGGCACCAATGTAAAGGGGATTGTGTGCTGAACAGGTCCAGCACCAGCTTTCAATCCTGGCTCTTCTGCTGTGGGAGCAGAGGCCAAACGTTCGTGCTGTACTCACTGTGCTGCTGGGCAGCTGAGAGACACCACCTGAGAATTTGGATTCAAATGGACTTTTAGGTATGAAACTGAGGAGAGACTGCAATGATGGTGACCCCGTTGCAAAGCTGCTTGTGTGCTGAAGAGGCCCAGCACTAGCTTTCCCTGATGATCCTTCTCCCGTGTGAGCAGATGCCACTGTTCATTCTGTGCTGTGTTGCTGCCAGCAGGGAGCAGGCTCTGGACTGATTCTATTCAAATGCTTTTCCTGTATGAGTGTTAGCAGTGAAAGCAATGATGGAGGCACCAATGTAAAGGTGATTGTGTGCTGAACAGGTCCAGCACCAGCTTTCAATCTTTGCTCTTCTGCTGTGGGAGCAGATGCCAAACGTTCGTGCTGTACTCACTGTGCTGCTGGGCGGGTGAGACCACCTGAGAATTTGGATTCAAATGGACTTTTAGGTATGAAACCGAGGAGAGACTGCAATGATGGCGACCCCGTTGCAAAGCTGCTTGTGTGCTGAAGAAGCAGAGCACTAGCTTTCCCTGCTGGTCCTTCTGCCGTGTGAGCAGATGCCACTGTTCATTCTGTGCTGACTTTGGTACTGCACAGCAGAGAGCAGCCTCTGGACTGATTCCATTCAAATGCTTTTCCTGTATGAAAGTGAGCAGTGAAAGCAACGATGGAGGCACCAATGTAAAGGTGATTGTGTGCTGAACAGGTCCAGCACCAGCTTTCAATCCATGCTCTTCTGCTGTGGGAGCAGAGGCCAAACGTTCGTGCTGTACTCACTGTGCTGCTGGGCAGCTGAGAGGGACCACCTGAGAATTTGGATTCAAATGGACTTTTAGGTATGAAACCGAGGAGAGACTGCAATGATGGTGACACCGTTGCAAAGCTCCTTGTGTGCTGAAGAGGCCCAGCACAAGCTTTCCCTGATGATCCTTCTCCCGTGTGAGCAGATGCCACTGTTCATTCTGTGCTGAGTTGCTGCCAGCGAGGAGCAGGCTCTGGACTGATTCTATTCAAATGCTTTTCCTGTATGAACTGGACCTGTTCAGCACACAATCACCTTTACATTGGTGCCTCCATCGTTGCTTTCACTGCTCACATTCATACAGGAAAATAATTTGAATGGAATCAGTCCAGAGCCTGCTCTCTGCTGCGCAGCAACACAGTCAGCACAGAATGAACAGTGGCATCTGCTCACACGGCAGAAGGACGAGCAGGGAAAGATAGTGCTGGGCATCTTCGCACACAAGCAGCTTTGCAACGGTGTCACCATCATTGCAGTCACTCCTTGGTTTCATACCTAAAAGTCCATTTGAATGCAAATTCTCAGGTGGTGTCTCTCAGCTGCCCAGCAGCACAGTGAGTACAGCACGAACGTTTAGCCTCTGCTCCCACAGCAGAAGAGCCAGGATTGAAAGCTGGTGCTGGACCTGTTCATAACACACTCACCTTTACATTACTGCCTCCATCGTTGCTTTCAGTGTGCACATTCATTCAGGAAAAGCATTTGAATGGATTCAGTCCAGAGCCTGCTCTCTGCTGCGCAGCAACACAGTCAGCACAGAATGAACAGTGGCATCTGCTCCCACGGCAGAAGGACCAGCGGGGAAAGCTAGTGCTGGGCCTCTTCAGCACACAAGCAGCTTTGCAACGGTGTCGCCATCATTGCAGTCTCTCCTCGGTTTCATCGATAAAAGTCCATTTGAATCCAAATTCTCAGGTGGTCTCTCACAGCTGCCCAGCAGCACAGTGAGTACAGCAGGAACGTTTGGCCTCTGCTCCCACAGCAGAAGAGCCAGGATTGAAAGTTGGTGCTGGACCTGTTCAGCACACAATCACCTTTACATTGGTGCCTCCATCGTTGCTTTCACTGCTCACATTCATACAGGAAAAGCATTTGAATGGATTCAGTCCAGAGCCTGCTCTCTGCTGCACAGCAACACAGTCAGCACAGAATTAACAGTGGCATCTGCTCCCACAGCAGAAGGACCAGCAGGGAAAGCTAGTGCTGGGCCTCTTCAGCACACAAGCAGCTTTGCAACGGTGTTGCCATCATTGCAGTCTCTCCTCGGTTTCATCGATAAAAGTCCATTTGAATCCAAATTCTCAGGTGGTCTCTCTCAGCTGCCCAGCAGCACAGTGAGTACAGCAGGAACGTTTGGCCTCTGCTCCCACAGCAGAAGAGCCAGGATTGAAATCTGGTGCTGGACCTGTTCAGCACACAATCACCTTTACATTGGTGCCTCCATCGTTGCTTTCACTGCTCACTTTCATACAGGAAAAGCATTTGAATGGAATCAGTCCAGAGGCTGCTCTCTCAAGAGCAGCAGCACTGTCAGCACAGAATGAACAGTGGCATCTGGTCACACGGCAGAAGGACCAGCAGGGAAATCTAGTGCTGGGCCTCTTCAGCACACAAGCAGCTTTGCAATGGTGTCACCATCATTGCAGTCTCTCCTCGGTTTCATACCTAAAAGTCCATTTGAATCCAAATTCTCAGGTGGTCTCTCTCAGCTGCCCAGCAGCGCAGTGAGGACAGCACGAAAGTTTGGCCTCTGCTCCCACAGCAGAAGAGCCAGGATTGAAAGCTGGTGCTGGACCTGTTCAGCACACAATCACCTTTACATTGGTGCCTCCATCGTTGCTTTCACTGCTCACATTCATACAGGAAAAGCATTTGAATGGAATCAGTCCAGAGCCTGCTCTCTGCTGCGCAGCAACACAATCAGCACAGAATGAACAGTGGCATCTGCTCCCACAGCAGAAGGACCAGCAGGGAAAGCTAGTGCTGGGCCTCTTCAGCACACAAGCAGCTTTGCAAAGGGGTCACCATCATTGCAGTCTCTCCTCGGTTTCATACCTAAAAGTCCATTTGAATCCAAATTCTCAGGTGGTGTCTCTCAGCTGCCCAGCAGCACTGTGAGTACAGCACGAACGTTTGGCCTCTGCTCCCACAGCAGAAGAGCCAGGATTGAAAGCTGGTGCTGGACCTGTTCAGCACACAATCACCTTTACATTGGTGCCTCCATCGTTGCTTTCACTGCTCACATTCATACAGGAAAAGCATTTGAATGGAATCAGTCCAGAGCCTACTCTCTCAAGCGCAGCAACACAGTCAGCACAGATTGAACAGTGGCATCTGCTCCCAAGGCAGAAGGACCAGCAGGAAAAGCTAGTGCTGGGCCTCTTCAGCACACAAGCAGCTTTGCAACGGTGTCACCATCAGTGCAGTCTCTCCTCGGTTTCATACCTAAAAGTCCATTTGAATCCAAATTCTCTGGTGGTGTCTCTCAGCCTTATAGCCGCACAGTGAGTACAGCACGAACGTTTGGCCTCTGCTCCCACAGCAGAAGAGCCAGGATTGAAAGCTGGTGCTGGACCTGTTCAGCACACAATCACCTTTACATTGGTGCCTCCATCGTTGCTTTCACTGCTCACATTCATACAGGAAAAGCATTTGAATGGAATCAGTCCAGAGCCTGCTCTCTGCTGAGCAGCAACACAATCAGCACAGAATGAACAGTGGCATCTGCTCCCACGGCAGAAGGACGAGCAGGGAAAGCTAGTGGTGGGCCTCTTCAGCACACAAGCAGCTTTGCAACGGGGTCACCATCATTGCAGTCTCTCCTCGGTTTCATACCTAAAAGTCCATTTGAATCCAAATTCTCAGGTGGTGTCTCTCAGCTGCCCAGCAGCACAGTGAGTACAGCACGAATGTTTGGCCTCTGCTCCCACAGCAGAAGAGCCAGGATTGAAAGCTGGTGCTGGACCTGTTCAGCACACAATCACCTTTACATTAGTGCCTCCATCGTTGCTTTCACTGCTCACATTCATACAGGAAAAGCATTTGAATGGAATCAGTCCAGAGGCTGCTCTCTCAAGCGCAGCAGCACAGTCAGCACAGAATGAACAGTGGCATCTGCTCACACGGCAGAAGGACCAGCAGGGAAAGCTAGTGCTGGGCCTCTTCAGCACACAAGCAGCTTTGCAACGGTGTCACCATCATTGCAGTCTCTCCTCTGTTTCATACCTAAAAGTCCATTTGAATGCAAATTCTCAGGTGGTCTCTCTCAGCTGCCCAGCAGCGCAGTGAGGACAGCACGAATGTTTGGCCTCTGCTCCCACAGCAGAAGAGCCAGGATTGAAAGCTGATGCTGGACCTGTTCAGCACACAATCACCTTTACATTGGTGCCTCCATCGTTGCTTTCACTGCTCACTTTCATACAGGAAAAGCATTGGAATGGAATCAGTCCAGAGCCTGCTCTCTGCTGCGCAGCAACACAGTCAGCACAGAATGAACAGTGGCATCTGCTCCCACAGCAGAAGGACCAGGAGGGAAAGCTAGTGCTGGGCCTCTTCAGCACACAAGCAGCTTTGCAACGGTGTCACCATCATTGCAGTCTCTCCTCGGTTTCATACCTAAAAGTCCATTTGAATCCAAATTCTCAGGTGGTGTCTCTCAGCTGCCCAGCAGCACAGTGACTACAGCACGAACGTCTGGCCTCTGCTCCCACAGCAGAAGAGCCAGGATTGAAAGCTGGTGCTGGACCTGTTCAGCACACAATCACCTTTACATTGGTGCCTCCATCGTTGCTTTCACTGCTAACACTCATACAGGAAAAGCATTTGAATAGAATCAGTCCAGAGCCTGCTCTCTGCTGCGCAGCAACACAGTCAGCACAGAATGAACAGTGGCATCTGCTCCCACAGCAGAAGGACCAGCAGGGAAAGCTAGTGCTGGGCCTCTTCAGCACACAGCCAGCTTTTCAACGGTGTCACCATCATTGCAGTCTCTCCTCGGTTTCATACCTAAATGTCCATTTGAATCCAAATTCTCAGCTGCTCTCTCTCAGCTGCCCAGCAGCACAGTGAGTACAGCACTAACCCTATCCCTACCCCTAACCCTAACCCTAACCCTAACCCTAAACCTAACCATAACCCTAACCCTAACCCTAACCCCTAACCCTAACCCTAACCCTAACCCTAACCCTAACCCCTAACCCTAACCCCTAACCCTAACCCTAACCCTAACCCTAACCCTAAGCTTTCACCACCTTTCCCTCCTGGCTCTTCGATTGTGGGAGCAGACGGCAACTGTTCGTGCTCTACTCACTGTGCAGCTAAGCAGCCGAGAGCAAGCTCCGAAGAGGGTGCATTCAAATGGACCTTTAGGTATGAAAGCGAGGAGCGACAGCAATGATGGTGACACCGTTGCAAAGCTGACTGTGTGCTGAAGATGCCCAGCACATGCTTTCCCTCCTGGCCCTTCGGATCTGGGAGCAGAAGCCAGACGTTCGTGCACTAATCGTTCTGCCCCTGGGCAGCCGAGAACAAGCTTCAGAGAGGTTGCACTCAAATGGACTTTTAAGTATGAAAGCGAGGAGCGACAGCAATGATGGTGACACCGTTGCAAAGCTGACTGTGTGCTGAAGATGCCCAGCACATGCTTTCCCTCCTGGCTCTTCGGCTCTGGGAGCAGAGGCCAGACGTTCGTGCTCTAATCGCTGTGCTACTTGGCAGCTCAGAGCAAGCTCCGTAGAGTTTGCATTCGAGTGGACTTTTAGGTATGAAACCGAGGAGCGACAGCAATGATGGTGACACCGTTGCAAAGCTAACTGTGTGCTGAAGATGCCCAGCACATGCTTTCCCTCCTGGCTCTTCGACTGTGGGAGCAGACGGCAACCGTTCGTGCTCTACTCACTGTGCTGCTGGGCAGCCGAGAGCAAGCTCCGAAGTGGGTGCATTCAAATGGACCTTTAGGTATGAAAGCGAGGAGCGACAGCAATGATGGTGACACCGTTGCAAAGCTGACTGTGTGCTGAAGATGCCCAGCACATGCTTTCCCTCCTGGCTCTTCGGCTCTGAGAGCAGAGGCCAGACGTTCGTGGTCTACTGACTGTGCTGCTGGGCTGCCAAGAGCAACGAGCAGAGAAGTTGGATTCAAATGAACTTCTCGGTATGAAAGTGAGGAGCGACAGCAATGATGGAGGCACTGTTGCAAAGCTGACTGTGTGCAGAAGATTCAGAGCACCAGCTTTCAATCCTGGCTCTTCGATTGTGGGAGCAGACGGCAACTGTTCGTGCTCTACTCACTGTGCTGCTGGGCAGCCGAGAGCGAGCTCCGAAGAGAGTGCATTCAAATGGACGTTTAGGTATGAAAGCGAGGAGCGACAGCAATGATGGTGACACCGTTGCAAAGCTGACTGTGTGCAGAAGATGCACAGCACATGCTTTCCCTCCCGGCTCTTCGGATCTGGGAGCAGAAGCCAGAAGTTCGTGCACTAATCGCTGTGCTACTGGGCAGCTGAGAAGCAGTTTTGGAGAGGCTGCATTCAAATGTACTTTTAGGTATGAAACCGAGGAGGGACAGCAATAATGGCGACAGCATTACAAAGCTGACTGTGTGCTGAAGATGCCCAGCACATGCTTTCCCTCCTGGCTCTTCGAATGTGGGAGCAGACGGCAACCCTAACCCTAACCCTAACCCTAACTCTAACCCTAAACTTAACCATAACCCTAACCCTAACCCTTAACCCTAACCCTAACCCTAACACTAACCCCTAACCCTAGCCCTAACCCTAACCCTAACCCTAACCCCCAACCCCTAACCATAACCCTAACCCTAACCCTAACCCTAACCCTAAGCTTTCACCAGATTTCCCTCCTGGCTCTTCGATTGTGGGAGCAGACGGCAACTGTTCGTGCTCTACTCCCTGTGCAGCTGGGCAGCCGAGAGCAAGCTCCGAAGAGGGTGCATTCAAATGGACCTTTAGGTATGAAAGCGAGGAGCGACAGCAATGATGGCGACACCGTTGCAAAGCTGACTGTGTGCTGAAGATGCCCAGCACATGCTATCTCTCCTGGCTCTTCGGCTGTGGGAGCAGAGGCCAGACGTTCGTGCTCTAATCGCTGCGCTACTTGGCAGCTCAGAGCAAGCTCCGTAGACGTTGCATTCGAGTGGACTTTTAGGTATGAAACCGAGGAGCGACAGCAATGATGGTGACACCGTTGCAAAGCTGACTGTGTGATGAAGATGCCCAGCACATGCTTTCCCTCCTGGCTCTTCGACTGTGGGAGCAGACGGCAACCGTTCGTGCTCTACTCACTGTGCTGCTGGGCAGCCGAGAGCAAGCTCCGAAGAGGGTGCATTCAAATAGACCTTTAGGTATGAAAGTGAGGAGCGACAGCAATGATGGTGACACCGTTGCAAAGCTGACTGTGTGCTGAAGATGCCCAGCACATGCTTTCCCTCCTGGCTCTTCGACTGTGGGAGCAGACGGCAACCGTTCGTGCTCTACTCACTGTGCTGCTGGGCAGCCGAGAGCAAGCTCCGAAGAGGGTGCATTCAAATGGACCTTTAGGTATGAAAGCGAGGAGCTACAGCAATGATGGTAACACCGTTGCAAAGCTGATTGTGTGCTGAATATGCCCAGCACATGCTTTCCCTCCTGGCTCTTCGGCTCTGGCAGCAGACGGCAACCGTTCGTGCTCTACTCACTGTGCTGCTCGGCTGCCGAGTGTAAGCTCCGAAGAGGGTGCGTTCAAATGGACGTTTTGGTATGAAAGCGAGGAGCGACAGCAATGATGGTGACACCGTTGTAAAGCTGACTGTGTGCTGAAGATGCGCAGCACATGCTTTCCCTCCCGGCTCTTCGGATCTGGCAGCAGAAGCCAGACGTTCGTGCACTAATCGCTCTGCCCCTGGGCAGGCGAGAACAAGCTTCGGAGAGGTTGCACTCAAATGGACTTTTAAGTATGAAACCGAGGAGCGACAGCAATGATGGTGACACCGTTGCAAAGCTGACTGTGTGCTGAAGATGCCCAGCACATGCTTTCCTTCCTGGCTCTTCGGCTCTGGGAGCAGAGGCCAGACGTTCGTGCTCTACTGACTGTGCCGCTGGACAGCCAAGAGCAATGAGCGGAGAAGGTGGATTCAAATGAACTTCTAGGTATGAAAGTGAAAAGCGTCAGCAATGATGGAGGCACTGTTGCAAAGCTGACTGTGTGCTGAAGATGCCCAGCACATGCTTTCCCTCCTGGCTCCTCCACTGTGCTAGCAGACGGCAACCGTTCGTGCTCTACTCACTGTGCTGCTGGGCAGCTGAGAGCAAGCTCCGAAGAGGGTGCATTCAAATGGACCTTTAGGTATGAAAGCGAGGAGCGACAGCAATGATGGTGACACCGTTGCAAAGCTGACTGTGTGCTGAAGATGCCCAGCACATGCTTTCCCTGCCGGCTCTTCGGATCTGGGAGCAGAAGCCAGAAGTTCGTGCACTAATCGCTGTGCTACTGGGCAGCTGAGAAGCAGCTTTGGAGAGGGTGCATTTAAATGTACTTTTAGGTATGAAACCGAGGAGCGACGGCAATAATGGTGACAGCATTGCAAAGCAGACTCTGTGCTGAAGATGCCCAGCACATGCTTTCCCTCCTGTCTCTTCGACTGTGGGAGCAGACGACAACCGTTCGTGCTCTACTCTCTGTGCTGCTGGGCAGCCGAGAGCAAGCTCTTAAGAGGGTGCATTCAAATGGACCTTTAGGCATGAAAGCGAGGAGCGACAGCAATGATGGTGACACCGTTGCAAAGCTGACTGTGTGCTGAAGATGCCCAGCACATGCTTTCCCTCCTGGCTCTTCGGCTCTGAGAGCAGAGGCCAGTCGTTCGTGCTCTACACACTGTGCTGCTGGGCAGCCAAGAGCAACGAGCAGAGAAGTTGGATTCAAATGAACTTCTCGGTATGAAAGTGAGGAGCGACAGCAATGATGGAGGCACTGTTGCAAAGCTGACTGTGTGCAGAAGATTCAGAGCACCAGCTTTCCCTCCTGGCTCTTCGATTGTGGGAGCAGACGGCAACTGTTCGTGCTCTACTCACTGTGCTGCTGGGCAGCCGAGAGCAAGCTCCGAAGAAGGTGCATTCAAATGGACCTTTAGGTATGACACCGAGGAGCGACAGCAATGATGGTGACACCGTTGCAAAGCTGACTGTGTGCTGAAGATGCCCAGCACATGCTTTCCCTCCTGGCTGTTCGGCACTGGGAGCAGAGGCCAGACGTTCGGGCACTAATCGCTGAGCTACTGGGCAGCTGAGAAGCACCTTTGGAGAGGTTGCATTCAAATGTACTTTTAGGTATGAAACCGAGGAGTGACAGCAATAATGGTGACAGCATTGCAAAGCTGACAGTGTGCTGAAGATGCGCAGCACATGCTTTCCCTCCTGGCTCTTCGGATATGGGAGCAGAAGCCAGACGTTCGTGCACTAATCGCTCTTCCCCTGGGCAGCCGAGAACAAGCCTCGGAGAGGTTGCACTCAAATGGACTTTTAAGTATGAAAGCGAGGAGCGACAGCAATGATGGTGACACCGTTGCAAAGCTGACTGTGTGCTGAAGATGCCCAGCACATGTTTTCCATCCTGGCTCTTCGGCTCTAAGAGCAGAGGCCAGACGTTCATGCACTAATCACTGTGCCCCTGGGCAGCCGAGAACAAGCTTTGGAGACGTTGCATTCAAATGGACTTTTACATATGAAACCGAGGAGCGACAGCAATGATGGTGACACCGTTGCAAAGCTGACTGTGTGCTGAAGATGCCCAGCACATGCTTTCCCTCCGGGCTCTTCGACTGTGGGAGCAGACGGCAACCCTAACCCTAACCCTAACCCTAACCCTAACCCTAACCCTAAGCTTTCACCAGATTTCCCTCCTGGCTCTTCGATTGTGGGAGCAGACGGCAACTGTTCGTGCTCTACTCACTGTGCAGCTGGGCAGCCGAGAGCAAGCTCCGAAGAGGGTGCATTCAAATGGACCTTTAGGTATGAAAGCGCGGAACGACAGCAATGATGGTGACACCGTTGCAAAGCTGACTGTGTGCTGAAGATGCCCAGCACATGCTTTCCCTCCGGGCTCTTCGGATCTGGGAGCAGAAGCCAGACGTTCGTGCACTAATCGTTCTGCCCCTGGGCAGCCGAGAACAAGCTTCGGAGAGGTTGCACTCAAATGGACTTTTAAGTATGAAAGCGAGGAGCGAAAGCAATGATGGTGACACCGTTGCAAAGCTGACTGTGTGCTGAAGATGCCCAGCCCATGCTTTCCCTCCTGGCTCTTCGACTGTGGGAGCAGACGGCAACCGTTCATGCTCTACTCACTGTGCTGCTGGGCAGCCGAGAGCAAGCTCCGAAGAGGGTGCATTCAAATGGACCTTTAGGTATGAAAGCGAGGAGCGACAGCAATGGTGGTGACACCGTTGCAAAGCTGACTGTGTGCTGAAGATGCCCAGCACATGCTTTCCCTCCTGGCTCTTCGGCTCTGAGAGCAGAGGCCAGACGTTCGTGCTCTACTCACTGTGCTGCTGGGCAGCCAAGAGCAACGAGCAGAGAAGTTGGATTCAAATGAACTTCTCGGTATGAAAGTGAGGAGCGACAGCAATGATGGAGGCACTGTTGCAAAGCTGACTGTGTGCAGAAAATTCAGAGCACCAGCTTTCCCTCCTGGCTCTTCGATTGTGGGAGCAGACGGCAACTGTTCGTGCTCTACTCACTGTGCTGCTGGGCAGCCGAGAGCAAGCTCCGAAGAGGGTGCTGTGTGCTGAAGATGCCCAGCACATGCTTTCCCTCCTGGCTCTTCGACTGTGGGAGCAGACGGCAACCGTTCGTGCTCTACTCACTGTGCTGCTGGGCAGCCGAGAGCAAGCTCCGAAGAGGGTGCTTTCAAATGGACGTTTAGGTATGAAAGCGAGGAGCGACAGCAATGATGGTGACACCGTTGCAAAGCTGACTGTGTGCTGAAGATGCCCAGCACATGCTTTCCCTCCTGGCTCTTCGGCACTGGGAGCAGAGGCCAGACGTTTGTGCACTAATCGCTGAGCTACTGGGCAGCTGAGAAGCAGCTTTGGAGAGGTTGCATTCAAATGTACTTTTAGGTATGAAAGCGAGGAGTGACAGCAATAATGGTGACAGCATTGCAAAGCTGACTGTGTGCTGAAGATGCCCACCACATGCTTTCCCTCCTGGCTCTTCGAATGTGGGAGCAGACGACAACCGTTCGTGCTCTACTCACTGTGCTGCTGGGCAGCCGAGTGCAAGCTCTTAAGAGGGTGCATTCAAATGGACGTTTAGGTATGAAAGCGAGGAGCGACAGCAATGATGGTGACACCGTTGCAAAGCTGACTGTGTGCTGAAGATGCCCAGCACATGCTTTTCCTCCTGGCTCTTCGGATCTGGGAGCAGAAGCCAGACGTTCGTGCACTAATCGCTCTGCCCCTGGGCAGCCGAGAACAAGCTTCGGAGAGGTTGCACTCAAATGGACTTTTAAGTATGAAAGCGAGGAGCGACAGCAATGATGGTGACACCGTTGCAAAGCTGACTGTGTGCTGAAGATGCCCAGCACATGCTTTCCCTCCTGGCTCTTCGACTGTGGGAGCAGACGGCAACCGTTCGTGCTCTACTCACTGTGCTGCTGGGCAGCCGAGAGCAAGCTCCGAAGAGGGTGCATTCAAATGGACCTTTAGGTATGAAAGTGAGGAGCGACAGCAATGATGGAGGCACTGTTGCAAAGCTGACTGTGTGCAGAAGATTCAGAGCACCAGCTTTCCCTCCTGGCTCTTCGATTGTGGGAGCAGACGGCAACTGTTCGTGCTCTACTCACTGTGCTGCTGGGCAGCCGAGAGCAAGCTCCGAAGAAGGTGCATTCAAATGGACCTTTAGGTATGACACCGAGGAGCGACAGCAATGATGGTGACACCGTTGCAAAGCTGACTGTTTGCTGAAGATGCCCAGCACATGCTTTCCCTCCTGGCTCTTCGGCACTGGGAGCAGAAGCCAGACGTTCGTGCACTAATCGCTCTTCCCCTGGGCAGCCGAGAACAAGCCTCGGAGAGGTTGCACTCAAATGGACTTTTAAGTATGAAAGCGAGGAGCGACAGCAATGATGGTGACACCGTTGCAAAGCTGACTGTGTGCTGAAGATGCCCAGCACATGTTTTCCATCCTGGCTCTTCGGCTCTAAGAGCAGAGGCCAGACGTTCATGCACTAATCACTGTGCCCCTGGGCAGCCGAGAACAAGCTTTGGAGACGTTGCATTCAAATGGACTTTTACATATGAAACCGAGGAGCGACAGCAATGATGGTGACACCGTTGCAAAGCTGACTGTGTGCTGAAGATGCCCAGCCCATGCTTTCCCTCCGGGCTCTTCGACTGTGGGAGCAGACGGCAACCCTAACCCTAACCCTAACCCTAACCCTAACCCTAACCCTAAGCTTTCACCAGCTTTCCCTCCTGGCTCTTCGATTGTGGGAGCAGACGGCAACTGTTCGTGCTCTACTCACTGTGCAGCTGGGCAGCCGAGAGCAAGCTCCGAAGAGGGTGCATTCAAATGGACCTTTAGGTATGAAAGCGCGGAACGACAGCAATGATGGTGACACCGTTGCAAAGCTGACTGTGTGCTGAAGATGCCCAGCACATGCTTTCCCTCCTGGCTCTTCGGATCTGGGAGCAGAAGCCAGACGTTCGTGCACTAATCGTTCTGCCCCTGGGCAGCCGAGAACAAGCTTCGGAGAGGTTGCACTCAAATGGACTTTTAAGTATGAAACCGAGGAGCGACAGCAATGATGGTGACACCGTTGCAAAGCTGACTGTGTGCTGAAGATGCCCAGCACATGCTTTCCTTCCTGGCTCTTCGGCTCTGGGAGCAGAGGCCAGACGTTCGTGCTCTACTGACTGTGCCGCTGGACAGCCAAGAGCAATGAGCGGAGAAGGTGGATTCAAATGAACTTCTAGGTATGAAAGTGAAAAGCGTCAGCAATGATGGAGGCACTGTTGCAAAGCTGACTGTGTGCTGAAGATGCCCAGCACATGCTTTCCCTCCTGGCTCCTCCACTGTGCTAGCAGACGGCAACCGTTCGTGCTCTACTCACTGTGCTGCTGGGCAGCTGAGAGCAAGCTCCGAAGAGGGTGCATTCAAATGGACCTTTAGGTATGAAAGCGAGGAGCGACAGCAATGATGGTGACACCGTTGCAAAGCTGACTGTGTGCTGAAGATGCCCAGCACATGCTTTCCCTGCCGGCTCTTCGGATCTGGGAGCAGAAGCCAGAAGTTCGTGCACTAATCGCTGTGCTACTGGGCAGCTGAGAAGCAGCTTTGGAGAGGGTGCATTTAAATGTACTTTTAGGTATGAAACCGAGGAGCGACGGCAATAATGGTGACAGCATTGCAAAGCAGACTCTGTGCTGAAGATGCCCAGCACATGCTTTCCCTCCTGTCTCTTCGACTGTGGGAGCAGACGACAACCGTTCGTGCTCTACTCTCTGTGCTGCTGGGCAGCCGAGAGCAAGCTCTTAAGAGGGTGCATTCAAATGGACCTTTAGGCATGAAAGCGAGGAGCGACAGCAATGATGGTGACACCGTTGCAAAGCTGACTGTGTGCTGAAGATGCCCAGCACATGCTTTCCCTCCTGGCTCTTCGGCTCTGAGAGCAGAGGCCAGTCGTTCGTGCTCTACACACTGTGCTGCTGGGCAGCCAAGAGCAACGAGCAGAGAAGTTGGATTCAAATGAACTTCTCGGTATGAAAGTGAGGAGCGACAGCAATGATGGAGGCACTGTTGCAAAGCTGACTGTGTGCAGAAGATTCAGAGCACCAGCTTTCCCTCCTGGCTCTTCGATTGTGGGAGCAGACGGCAACTGTTCGTGCTCTACTCACTGTGCTGCTGGGCAGCCGAGAGCAAGCTCCGAAGAAGGTGCATTCAAATGGACCTTTAGGTATGACACCGAGGAGCGACAGCAATGATGGTGACACCGTTGCAAAGCTGACTGTGTGCTGAAGATGCCCAGCACATGCTTTCCCTCCGGGCTCTTCGGATCTGGGAGCAGAAGCCAGACGTTCGTGCACTAATCGTTCTGCCCCTGGGCAGCCGAGAACAAGCTTCGGAGAGGTTGCACTCAAATGGACTTTTAAGTATGAAAGCGAGGAGCGAAAGCAATGATGGTGACACCGTTGCAAAGCTGACTGTGTGCTGAAGATGCCCAGCCCATGCTTTCCCTCCTGGCTCTTCGACTGTGGGAGCAGACGGCAACCGTTCATGCTCTACTCACTGTGCTGCTGGGCAGCCGAGAGCAAGCTCCGAAGAGGGTGCATTCAAATGGACCTTTAGGTATGAAAGCGAGGAGCGACAGCAATGGTGGTGACACCGTTGCAAAGCTGACTGTGTGCTGAAGATGCCCAGCACATGCTTTCCCTCCTGGCTCTTTGGCTCTGAGAGCAGAGGCCAGTCGTTCGTGCTCTACTCACTGTGCTGCTGGGCATCCAAGAGCAACGAGCAGAGAAGTTGGATTCAAATGAACTTCTCGGTATGAAAGTGAGGAGCGACAGCAATGATGGAGGCACTGTTGCAAAGCTGACTGTGTGCAGAAAATTCAGAGCACCAGCTTTCCCTCCTGGCTCTTCGATTGTGGGAGCAGACGGCAACTGTTCGTGCTCTACTCACTGTGCTGCTGGGCAGCCGAGAGCAAGCTCCGAAGAGGGTGCTGTGTGCTGAAGATGCCCAGCACATGCTTTCCCTCCTGGCTCTTCGACTGTGGGAGCAGACGGCAACCGTTCGTGCTCTACTCACTGTGCTGCTGGGCAGCCGAGAGCAAGCTCCGAAGAGGGTGCTTAAAAATGGACGTTTAGGTATGAAAGCGAGGAGCGACAGCAATGATGGTGACACCGTTGCAAAGCTGACTGTGTGCTGAAGATGCCCAGCACATGCTTTCCCTCCTGGCTCTTCGGCACTGGGAGCAGAGGCCAGACGTTTGTGCACTAATCGCTGAGCTACTGGGCAGCTGAGAAGCAGCTTTGGAGAGGTTGCATTCAAATGTACTTTTAGGTATGAAACCGAGGAGTGACAGCAATAATGGTGACAGCATTGCAAAGCTGACTGTGTGCTGAAGATGCCCACCACATGCTTTCCCTCCTGGCTCTTCGAATGTGGGAGCAGACGACAACCGTTCGTGCTCTACTCACTGTGCTGCTGGGCAGCCGAGTGCAAGCTCTTAAGAGGGTGCATTCAAATGGACGTTTAGGTATGAAAGCGAGGAGCGACAGCAATGATGGTGACACCGTTGCAAAGCTGACTGTGTGCTGAAGATGCCCAGCACATGCTTTTCCTCCTGGCTCTTCGGATCTGGGAGCAGAAGCCAGACGTTCGTGCACTAATCGCTCTGCCCCTGGGCAGCCGAGAACAAGCTTCGGAGAGGTTGCACTCAAATGGACTTTTAAGTATGAAAGCGAGGAGCGACAGCAATGATGGTGACACAGTTGCAAAGCTGACTGTGTGCTGAAGATGCCCAGCACATGCTTTCCCTCCTGGCTCTTCGACTGTGGGAGCAGACGGCAACCGTTCGTGCTCTACTCACTGTGCTGCTGGGCAGCCGAGAGCAAGCTCCGAAGAGGGTGCATTCAAATGGACCTTTAGGTATGAAAGTGAGGAGCGACAGCAATGATGGAGGCACTGTTGCAAAGCTGACTGTGTGCAGAAGATTCAGAGCACCAGCTTTCCCTCCTGGCTCTTCGATTGTGGGAGCAGACGGCAACTGTTCGTGCTCTACTCACTGTGCTGCTGGGCAGCCGAGAGCAAGCTCCGAAGAAGGTGCATTCAAATGGACCTTTAGGTATGACACCGAGGAGCGACAGCAATGATGGTGACACCGTTGCAAAGCTGACTGTTTGCTGAAGATGCCCAGCACATGCTTTCCCTCCTGGCTCTTCGGCACTGGGAGCAGAAGCCAGACGTTCGTGCACTAATCGCTCTTCCCCTGGGCAGCCGAGAACAAGCCTCGGAGAGGTTGCACTCAAATGGACTTTTAAGTATGAAAGCGAGGAGCGACAGCAATGATGGTGACACCGTTGCAAAGCTGACTGTGTGCTGAAGATGCCCAGCACATGTTTTCCATCCTGGCTCTTCGGCTCTAAGAGCAGAGGCCAGACGTTCATGCACTAATCACTGTGCCCCTGGGCAGCCGAGAACAAGCTTTGGAGACGTTGCATTCAAATGGACTTTTACATATGAAACCGAGGAGCGACAGCAATGATGGTGACACCGTTGCAAAGCTGACTGTGTGCTGAAGATGCCCAGCCCATGCTTTCCCTCCGGGCTCTTCGACTGTGGGAGCAGACGGCAACCCTAACCCTAACCCTAACCCTAACCCTAACCCTAACCCTAACCCTAAGCTTTCACCAGCTTTCCCTCCTGGCTCTTCGATTGTGGGAGCAGACGGCAACTGTTCGTGCTCTACTCACTGTGCAGCTGGGCAGCCGAGAGCAAGCTCCGAAGAGGGTGCATTCAAATGGACCTTTAGGTATGAAAGCGCGGAACGACAGCAATGATGGTGACACCGTTGCAAAGCTGACTGTGTGCTGAAGATGCCCAGCACATGCTTTCCCTCCTGGCTCTTCGGCTCTGGGAGCAGAAGCCAGACGTTCGTGCACTAATCGTTCTGCCCCTGGGCAGCCGAGAACAAGCTTCGGAGAGGTTGCACTCAAATGGACTTTTAAGTATGAAAGCGAGGAGCGAAAGCAATGATGGTGACACCGTTGCAAAGCTGACTGTGTGCTGAAGATGCCCAGCCCATGCTTTCCCTCCTGGCTCTTCGACTGTGGGAGCAGACGGCAACCGTTCGTGCTCTACTCACTGTGCTGCTGGGCAGCCGAGAGCAAGCTCCGAAGAGGGTGCATTCAAATGGACCTTTAGGTATGAAAGCGAGGAGCGACAGCAATGGTGGTGACACCGTTGCAAAGCTGACTGTGTGCTGAAGATGCCCAGCACATGCTTTCCCTCCTGGCTCTTCGGCTCTGAGAGCAGAGGCCAGTCGTTCGTGCTCTACTCACTGTGCTGCTGGGCAGCCAAGAGCAACGAGCAGAGAAGTTGGATTCAAATGAACTTCTCGGTATGAAAGTGAGGAGCGACAGCAATGATGGAGGCACTGTTGCAAAGCTGACTGTGTGCAGAAGATTCAGAGCACCAGCTTTCCCTCCTGGCTCTTCGATTGTGGGAGCAGACGGCAACTGTTCGTGCTCTACTCACTGTGCTGCTGGGCAGCCGAGAGCAAGCTCCGAAGAGGGTGCTGTGTGCTGAAGATGCCCAGCACATGCTTTCCCTCCTGGCTCTTCGACTGTGGGAGCAGATGGCAACCGTTCGTGCTCTACTCACTGTGCTGCTGGGCAGCCGAGAGCAAGCTCCGAAGAGGGTGCTTTCAAATGGACGTTTAGGTATGAAAGCGAGGAGCGACAGCAATGATGGTGACACCGTTGCAAAGCTGACTGTGTGCTGAAGATGCCCAGCACATGCTTTCCCTCCTGGCTCTTCGGCACTGGGAGCAGAGGCCAGACGTTTGTGCACTAATCGCTGAGCTACTGGGCAGCTGAGAAGCAGCTTTGGAGAGGTTGCATTCAAATGTACTTTTAGGTATGAAACCGAGGAGTGACAGCAATAATGGTGACAGCATTGCAAAGCTGACTGTGTGCTGAAGATGCCCACCACATGCTTTCCCTCCTGGCTCTTCGAATGTGGGAGCAGACGACAACCGTTCGTGCTCTACTCACTGTGCTGCTGGGCAGCCGAGAGCAAGCTCTTAAGAGGGTGCATTCAAATGGACCTTTAGGTATGAAAGCGAGGAGCGACAGCAATGATGGTGACACCGTTGCAAAGCTGACTGTGTGCTGAATATGCCCAGCACATGCTTTTCCTCCTGGCTCTTCGGATCTGGGAGGAGAGGCCAGATGTTCGTGCACTAATCGCTGAGCTACTGGGCAGCTGAGAAGAACCATTGAAGAGGTTGCATTCAAATATACTTTTAGGTATGAAACCGAGGAGTGACGGCAATAATGGTGACAGCATTGCAAAGCTGACTGTGTGCTGAAGATGCGCAGCAGATGCTTTCCCTCCTGGCTTTTCGAATGTGGGAGCAGACGACAACCGTTCGTGCTCTACTCACTGTGCTGCTGGGCAGCCGAGAGCAAGCTCCGAAGAGGGTGCATTCAAATGGACCTTTAGGTATGAAAGCGAGGAGCGACAGCAATGATGGTGACACCGTTGCAAAGCTGACTGTGTGCTGAAGATGCCCAGCACATGCTTTTCCTCCTGGCTCTTCGGATCTGGGAGCAGAAGCCAGACGTTCGTGCACTAATCGCTCTGCCCCTGGGCAGCCGAGAACAAGCTTCGGAGAGGTTGCACTCAAATGGACTTTTAAGTATGAAAGCGAGGAGCGACAGCAATGATGGTGACACCGTTGCAAAGCTGACTGTGTGCTGAAGATGCCCAGCACATGCTTTCCCTCCTGGCTCTTCGACTGTGGGAGCAGACGGCAACCGTTCGTGCTCTACTCACTGTGCTGCTGGGCAGCCGAGAGCAAGCTCCGAAGAGGGTGCATTCAAATGGACCTTTAGGTATGAAAGCGAGGAGCGACAGCAATGGTGGTGACACCGTTGCAAAGCTGACTGTGTGCTGAAGATTCCCAGCACATGCTTTCCCTCCTGGCTCTTCGGCTCTGAGAGCAGAGGCCAGTCGTTCGTGCTCTACTCACTGTGCTGCTGGGCAGCCAAGAGCAACGAGCAGAGAAGTTGGATTCAAATGAACTTCTCGGTATGAAAGTGAGGAGCGACAGCAATGATGGAGGCACTGTTGCAAAGCTGACTGTGTGCAGAAGATTCAGAGCACCAGCTTTCCCTCCTGGCTCTTCGATTGTGGGAGCAGACGGCAACTGTTCGTGCTCTACTCACTGTGCTGCTGGGCAGCCGAGAGCAAGCTCCGAAGAGGGTGCTGTGTGCTGAAGATGTCCAGCACATGCTTTCCCTCCTGGCTCTTCGACTGTGGGAGCAGATGGCAACCATTCGTGCTCTACTCACTGTGCTGCTGGGCAGCCGAGAGCAAGCTCCGAAGAGGGTGCTTTCAAATGGACGTTTAGGTATGAAAGCGAGGAGCGACAGCAATGATGGTGACACCGTTGCAAAGCTGACTGTGGGCTGAAGATGCCCAGCACATGCTTTCCTTCCTGGCTCTTCGGCTCTGGGAGCAGAGGCCAGACGTTTGTGCACTAATCGCTGAGCTACTGGGCAGCTGAGAAGCAGCTTTGGAGAGGTTGCATTCAAATGTACTTTTAGGTATGAAACCGAGGAGTGACAGCAATAATGGTGACAGCATTGCAAAGCTGACTGTGTGCTGAAGATGCCCAGCACATGCTTTCCCTCCTGGCTCTTCGAATGTGGGAGCAGACGACAACCGTTCGTGCTCTACTCACTGTGCTGCTGGGCAGCTGAGAGCAAGCTCTTAAGAGGGTGCATTCAAATGGACCTTTAGGCATGAAAGCGAGGAGCGACAGCAATGATGGTGACACCGTTGCAAAGCTGACTGTGTGCTGAAGATGCCCAGCACATGCTTTTCCTCCTGGCTCTTCGGATCTGGGAGCAGAGGCCAGACGTTCGTGCACTAATCGCTGAGCTACTGGGCAGCTGAGAAGCACCTTTGGAGAGGTTGCATTCCAATATACTTTTAGGTATGAAACCGAGGAGTGACGGCAATAATGGTGACAGCATTGCAAAGCTGACTGTGTGCTGAAGATGCGCAGCAGATGCTTTCCCTCCTGGCTTTTCGAATGTGGGAGCAGACGACAACCGTTCGTGCTCTACTCTCTGTGCTGCTGGGCAGCCGAGAGCAAGCTCTTAAGAGGGTGCATTCAAATGGACCTTTAGGCATGAAAGCGAGGAGCGACAGCAATGATGGTGACACCGTTGCAAAGCTGACTGTGTGCTGAAGATGCCCAGCACATGCTTTTCCTCCTGGCTCTTCGGATCTGGGAGCAGAAGCCAGACGTTCGTGCACTAATCGCTCTGCCCCTGGGCAGCCGAGAACAAGCTTCGGAGAGGTTGCACTCAAATGGACTTTTAAGTATGAAAGCGAGGAGCGACAGCAATGATGGTGACACCGTTGCAAAGCTGACTTTGTGCTGAAGATGCCCAGCAAATGTTTTCCATCCTGGCTCTTCGGCTCTAAGAGCAGAGGCCAGACGTTCATGCACTAATCACTGTGCCCCTGGGCAGCCGAGAACAAGCTTTGGAGACGCTGCATTCAAATGGACTTTTACATATGTAACCGAGGAGCGACAGCAATGATGGTGACACCGTTGCAAAGCTGACTGTGTGCCGAAGATGCCCAGCACATGCTTTCCCTCCTGGCTCTTCGACTGTGGGAGCAGACGGCAACCCTAACCCTAACCCTAACGCTAACCCTAACCCTAACCCTAACCCTAACCCAACCCTAACCCTAACGCTAACCCTAACCCTACCCCTAACCCTAACCCTAACCCTAAACCTAACCATAACCCTAACCCTAACCCTAACCCCTAACCACTAACCCAAACCCTAACCCTAACCCCTAACCCTAATCCCTAACCCTAACCCTAACCCTAACCCTAACCCTAACCCTAACCCTAAGCTTTCACCACCTTTCCCTCCTGGCTCTTCGATTGTGGGAGCAGACGGCAACTGTTCGTTCTCTACTCACTGTGCTGCTGGGCAGCCGAGAGCAAGCTCCGAAGAGGGTGCATTCAAATGGACCTTTAGGTATGAAAGCGAGGAGCGACAGCAATGATGGTGACACCGTTGCAAAGCTGACTGTGTGCTGAAGATGCCCAGCACATGCTTTCCCTCCTGGCTCTTCGGATCTGGGAGCAGAAGCCAGACGTTCGTGCACTAATCGTTCTGCCCCTGGGCAGCCGAGAACAAGCTTCGGAGAGGTTGCACTCAAATGGACTTTTAAGTATGAAAGCGAGGAGCGAAAGCAATGATGGTGACACCGTTGCAAAGCTGACTGTGTGCTGAAGATGCCCAGCACAGGCTTTCCCTCCTGGCTCTTCGACTGTGGGAGCAGACGGCAACCGTTCGTGCTCTACTCACTGTGCTGCTGGGCAGCCGAGAGCAAGCTCCGAAGAGGGTGCATTCAAATGGACCTTTAGGTATGAAAGCGAGGAGCGACAGCAATGATGGTGACACCGTTGCAAAGCTGACTGTGTGCTGAAGATGCCCAGCCCATGCTTTCCCTCCTGGCTCTTCGGCTCTGAGAGCAGAGGACAGACGTTCGTGCTCTACTGACTGTGCTGCTGGGCAGCCAAGAGCAACGAGCAGAGAAGTTGGATTCAAATGAACTTCTCGGTATGAAAGTGAGGAGCGACAGCAATGATGGAGGCACTGTTGCAAAGCTGACTGTGTGCAGAAGATTCAGAGCACCAGCTTTCCCTCCTGGCTCTTCGATTGTGGGAGCAGACGGCAACTGTTCGTGCTCTACTCACTGTGCTGCTGGGCAGCCGAGAGCAAGCTCCTAAGAGGGTGCATTCAAATGGACCTTTAGGTATGAAAGCGAGGAGCGACAGCAATGATGGTGACACCGTTGCAAAGCTGACTGTGTGCTGAAGATGCCCAGCACATGCTTTCCCTCCTGGCTCTTCGACTGTTGGAGCAGATGGCAACCGTTCGTGCTCTACTCACTGTGCTGCTGGGCAGCCGAGAGCAAGCTCCGAAGAGGGTGCTTTCAAATGGACGTTTAGGTATGAAAGCGAGGAGCGACAGCAATGATGGTGACACCGTTGCAAAGCTGACTGTGTGCTGAAGATGCCCAGCACATGCTTTCCCTCCTGGCTCTTCGGCACTGGGAGCAGAGGCCAGACGTTTGTGCACTAATCGCTGAGCTACTGGGCAGCTGAGAAGCAGCTTTGGAGAGGTTGCATTCAAATGTACTTTTAGGTATGAAACCGAGGAGTGACAGCAATAATGGTGACAGCATTGCAAAGCTGACTGTGTGCTGAAGATGCCCACCACATGCTTTCCCTCCTGGCTCTTCGAATGTGGGAGCAGACGACAACTGTTCGTGCTCTACTCACTGTGCTGCTGGGCAGCCGAGAGCAAGCTCTTAAGAGGGTGCATTCAAATGGACCTTTAGGTATGAAAGCGAGGAGCGACAGCAATGATGGTGACACCGTTGCAAAGCTGACTGTGTGCTGAAGATGCCCAGCACATGCTTTTCCTCCTGGCTCTTCGGATCTGGGAGCAGAGGCCAGACGTTCGTGCACTAATCGCTGAGCTACTGGGCAGCTGAGAAGCAGCTTTGGAGAGGTTGCATTCAAATATACTTTTAGGTATGAAACCGAGGAGTGACGGCAATAATGGTGACAGCATTGCAAAGCTGACTGTGTGCTGAAGATGCGCAGCAGATTCTTTCTCTCCTGGCTTTTCGAATGTGGGAGCAGACGACAACCGTTCGTGCTCTACTCACTGTGCTGCTGGGCAGCCGAGAGCAAGCTCTTAAGAGGGTGCATTCAAATGGACCTTTAGGTATGAAAGCGAGGAGAGACAGCAATGATGGTGACACCGTTGCAAAGCTGACTGTGTGCTGAAGATGCCCAGCACATGCTTTTCCTCCTGGCTCTTCGGATCTGTGAGCAGAAGCCAGACGTTCGTGCACTAATCGCTCTGCCCCTGGGCAGCCGAGAACAAGCTTCGGAGAGGTTGCACTCAAATGGACTTTTAAGTATGAAAGCGAGGAGCGACAGCAATGATGGTGACACCGTTGCAAAGCTGACTGTGTGCTGAAGATGCCCAGCACATGCTTTCCCTCCTGGCTCTTCGACTGTGGGAGCAGACGGCAACCGTTCGTGCTCTACTCACTGTGCTGCTGGGCAGCCGAGAGCAAGCTCCGAAGAGGGTGCATTCAAATGGACCTTTAGGTATGAAAGCGAGGAGCGACAGCAATGGTGGTGACACCGTTGCAAAGCTGACTGTGTGCTGAAGATGCCCAGCACATGCTTTCCCTCCTGGCTCTTCGGCTCTGAGAGCAGAGGCCAGTCGTTCGTGCTCTACTCACTGTGCTGCTGGGCAGCCAAGAGCAACGAGCAGAGAAGTTGGATTCAAATGAACTTCTCGGTATGAAAGTGAGGAGCGACAGCAATGATGGAGGCACTGTTGCAAAGCTGACTGTGTGCAGAAGATTCAGAGCACCAGCTTTCCCTCCTGGCTCTTCGATTGTGGGAGCAGGCGGCAACTGTTCGTGCTCTACACACTGTGCTGCTGGGCAGCCGAGAGCAAGCTCCGAAGAGGGTGCTGTGTGCTGAAGATGCCCAGCACATGCTTTCCCTCCTGGCTCTTCGACTGTGGGAGCAGATGGCAACCGTTCGTGCTCTACTCACTGTGCTGCTGGGCAGCCGAGAGCAAGCTCCGAAGAGGGTGCTTTCAAATGGACGTTTAGGTATGAAAGCGAGGAGTGACAGCAATGATGGTGACACCGTTGCAAAGCTGACTGTGTGCTGAAGATGCCCAGCACATGCTTTTCCTCCTGGCTCTTCGGATCTGGGAGCAGAAGCCAGACGTTCGTGCACTAATCGCTCTGCCCCTGGGCAGCCGAGAACAAGCTTCGGAGAGGTTGCACTCAAATGGACTTTTAAGTATGAAAGCGAGGAGCGACAGCAATGATGGTGACACCGTTGCAAAGCTGACTTTGTGCTGAAGATGCCCAGCACATGTTTTCCATCCTGGCTCTTCGGCTCTAAGAGCAGAGGCCAGACGTTCATGCACTAATCACTGTGCCCCTGGGCAGCCGAGAACAAGCTTTGGAGACGCTGCATTCAAATGGACTTTTACATATGTAACCGAGGAGCGACAGCAATGATGGTGACACCGTTGCAAAGCTGACTGTGTGCTGAAGATGCCCAGCACATGCTTTCCCTCCTGGCTCTTCGACTGTGGGAGCAGACGGCAACCCTAACCCTAACCCTAACGCTAACCCTAACCCTAACCCTAACCCTAACCCAACCCTAACCCTAACGCTAACCCTAACCCTACCCCTAACCCTAACCCTAACCCTAAACCTAACCATAACCCTAACCCTAACCCTAACCCCTAACCACTAACCCAAACCCTAACCCTAACCCCTAACCCTAATCCCTAACCCTAACCCTAACCCTAACCCTAACCTTAACCCTAAGCTTTCACCACCTTTCCCTCCTGGCTCTTCGATTGTGGGAGCAGACGGCAACTGTTCGTTCTCTACTCACTGTGCTGCTGGGCAGCCGAGAGCAAGCTCCGAAGAGGGTGCATTCAAATGGACCTTTAGGTATGAAAGCGAGGAGCGACAGCAATGATGGTGACACCGTTGCAAAGCTGACTGTGTGCTGAAGATGCCCAGCACATGCTTTCCCTCCTGGCTCTTCGGATCTGGGAGCAGAAGCCAGACGTTCGTGCACTAATCGTTCTGCCCCTGGGCAGCCGAGAACAAGCTTCGGAGAGGTTGCACTCAAATGGACTTTTAAGTATGAAAGCGAGGAGCGAAAGCAATGATGGTGACACCGTTGCAAAGCTGACTGTGTGCTGAAGATGCCCAGCACAGGCTTTCCCTCCTGGCTCTTCGACTGTGGGAGCAGACGGCAACCGTTCGTGCTCTACTCACTGTGCTGCTGGGCAGCCGAGAGCAAGCTCCGAAGAGGGTGCATTCAAATGGACCTTTAGGTATGAAAGCGAGGAGCGACAGCAATGATGGTGACACCGTTGCAAAGCTGACTGTGTGCTGAAGATGCCCAGCACATGCTTTCCCTCCTGGCTCTTCGGCTCTGAGAGCAGAGGACAGACGTTCGTGCTCTACTGACTGTGCTGCTGGGCAGCCAAGAGCAACGAGCAGAGAAGTTGGATTCAAATGAACTTCTCGGTATGAAAGTGAGGAGCGACAGCAATGATGGAGGCACTGTTGCAAAGCTGACTGTGTGCAGAAGATTCAGAGCACCAGCTTTCCCTCCTGGCTCTTCGATTGTGGGAGCAGACGGCAACTGTTCGTGCTCTACTCACTGTGCTGCTGGGCAGCCGAGAGCAAGCTCCTAAGAGGGTGCATTCAAATGGACCTTTAGGTATGAAAGCGAGGAGCGACAGCAATGATGGTGACACCGTTGCAAAGCTGACTGTGTGCTGAAGATGCCCAGCACATGCTTTCCCTCCTGGCTCTTCGACTGTTGGAGCAGATGGCAACCGTTCGTGCTCTACTCACTGTGCTGCTGGGCAGCCGAGAGCAAGCTCCGAAGAGGGTGCTTTCAAATGGACGTTTAGGTATGAAATCGAGGAGCGACAGCAATGATGGTGACACCGTTGCAAAGCTGACTGTGTGCTGAAGATGCCCAGCACATGCTTTCCCTCCTGGCTCTTCGGCACTGGGAGCAGAGGCCAGACGTTCGTGCACTAATCGCTGAGCTACTGGGCAGCTGAGAAGCACCTTTGGAGAGGTTGCAATCAAATATACTTTTAGGTATGAAACGGAGCAGTGACTGCAATAATGGTGACAGCATTGCAAAGCTGACTGTGTGCTGAAGATGCGCAGCACATGCTTTCCCTCCTGGCTCTTCGAATGTGGGAGGAGACGACAACCGTTCGTGCTCTACTCACTGTGCTGCTGGGCAGCCAAGAGCAACGAGCAGAGAAGTTGGATTCAAATGAACTTCTAGGTATGAAAGTGAAAAGCGTCAGCAATGATGGAGGCACTGTTGCAAAGCTGACTGTGTGCTGAAGATGCCCAGCACATGCTTTCCCTCCTGGCTCCTCCACTGTGCTAGCAGACGGCAACCGTTCGTGCTCTTCTCACTGTGCTGCTGGGCAGCCGAGAGCAAGATCAGAAGAGGGTGCATTCAAATGGACCTTTAGGTATGAAAGCGAGGAGCGACAGCAATGATGGTGACACCGTTGCAAAGCTGACTGTGTGCTGAAGATGCCCAGCACATGCTTTCCCTGCCGGCTCTTCGGATCTGGGAGCAGAAGCCAGAAGTTCGTGCACTAATCGCTGTGCTACTGGGCAGCTGAGAAGCAGCTTTGGAGAGGTTGCATTCAAATGTACTTTTCCGTATGAAACCGAGGAGTGACAGCAATAATGGTGACAGCATTGCAAAGCTGACTGTGTGCTGAAGATGCCCCGCACATGCTTTCCCTCCTGGCTCTTCGACTCTGGGAGCAGACGGCAACCCTAACAGTAACCCTAACCCTAACCCTAACCCTAACCCTAACCCTAACCCTAACCCTAACCCTAACCCAACCCTAACCCTAACGCTAACCCTAACCCTACCCCTAACCCTAACCCTAACCCTAAACCTAACCATAACCCTAACCCTAACCCTAACCCCTAACCACTAACCCAAACCCTAACCCTAACCCCTAACCCTAATCCCTAACCCTAACCCTAACCCTAACGCTAACGCTAACCCTAACCCTAACCCTAACCCTTAGCTTTCACCACCTTTCCCTCCTGGCTCTTCGACTGTGGGAGCAGACGGCAACTGTTCGTTCTCTACTCACTGTGCTGCTGGGCAGCCGAGAGCAAGCTCTTAAGAGGGTGCATTCAAATGGACCTTTAGGTATGAAAGCGAGGAGCGACAGCAATGATGGTGACACCGTTGCAAAGCTGACTGTGTGCTGAAGATGCCCAGCACATGCTTTTCCTCCTGGCTCTTCGGATCTGGGAGCAGAGGCCAGACGTTCGTGCACTAATCGCTGAGCTACTGGGCAGCTGAGAAGCAGCTTTGGAGAGGTTGCATTCAAATATACTTTTAGGTATGAAACCGAGGAGTGACGGCAATAATGGTGACAGCATTGCAAAGCTGACTGTGTGCTGAAGATGCGCAGCAGATTCTTTCTCTCCTGGCTTTTCGAATGTGGGAGCAGACGACAACCGTTCGTGCTCTACTCACTGTGCTGCTGGGCAGCCGAGAGCAAGCTCTTAAGAGGGTGCATTCAAATGGACCTTTAGGTATGAAAGCGAGGAGAGACAGCAATGATGGTGACACCGTTGCAAAGCTGACTGTGTGCTGAAGATGCCCAGCACATGCTTTTCCTCCTGGCTCTTCGGATCTGTGAGCAGAAGCCAGACGTTCGTGCACTAATCGCTCTGCCCCTGGGCAGCCGAGAACAAGCTTCGGAGAGGTTGCACTCAAATGGACTTTTAAGTATGAAAGCGAGGAGCGACAGCAATGATGGTGACACCGTTGCAAAGCTGACTGTGTGCTGAAGATGCCCAGCACATGCTTTCCCTCCTGGCTCTTCGACTGTGGGAGCAGACGGCAACCGTTCGTGCTCTACTCACTGTGCTGCTGGGCAGCCGAGAGCAAGCTCCGAAGAGGGTGCATTCAAATGGACCTTTAGGTATGAAAGCGAGGAGCGACAGCAATGGTGGTGACACCGTTGCAAAGCTGACTGTGTGCTGAAGATGCCCAGCACATGCTTTCCCTCCTGGCTCTTCGGCTCTGAGAGCAGAGGCCAGTCGTTCGTGCTCTACTCACTGTGCTGCTGGGCAGCCAAGAGCAACGAGCAGAGAAGTTGGATTCAAATGAACTTCTCGGTATGAAAGTGAGGAGCGACAGCAATGATGGAGGCACTGTTGCAAAGCTGACTGTGTGCAGAAGATTCAGAGCACCAGCTTTCCCTCCTGGCTCTTCGATTGTGGGAGCAGGCGGCAACTGTTCGTGCTCTACACACTGTGCTGCTGGGCAGCCGAGAGCAAGCTCCGAAGAGGGTGCTGTGTGCTGAAGATGCCCAGCACATGCTTTCCCTCCTGGCTCTTCGACTGTGGGAGCAGATGGCAACCGTTCGTGCTCTACTCACTGTGCTGCTGGGCAGCCGAGAGCAAGCTCCGAAGAGGGTGCTTTCAAATGGACGTTTAGGTATGAAAGCGAGGAGTGACAGCAATGATGGTGACACCGTTGCAAAGCTGACTGTGTGCTGAAGATGCCCAGCACATGCTTTTCCTCCTGGCTCTTCGGATCTGGGAGCAGAAGCCAGACGTTCGTGCACTAATCGCTCTGCCCCTGGGCAGCCGAGAACAAGCTTCGGAGAGGTTGCACTCAAATGGACTTTTAAGTATGAAAGCGAGGAGCGACAGCAATGATGGTGACACCGTTGCAAAGCTGACTTTGTGCTGAAGATGCCCAGCACATGTTTTCCATCCTGGCTCTTCGGCTCTAAGAGCAGAGGCCAGACGTTCATGCACTAATCACTGTGCCCCTGGGCAGCCGAGAACAAGCTTTGGAGACGCTGCATTCAAATGGACTTTTACATATGTAACCGAGGAGCGACAGCAATGATGGTGACACCGTTGCAAAGCTGACTGTGTGCTGAAGATGCCCAGCACATGCTTTCCCTCCTGGCTCTTCGACTGTGGGAGCAGACGGCAACCCTAACCCTAACCCTAACGCTAACCCTAACCCTAACCCTAACCCTAACCCAACCCTAACCCTAACGCTAACCCTAACCCTACCCCTAACCCTAACCCTAACCCTAAACCTAACCATAACCCTAACCCTAACCCTAACCCCTAACCACTAACCCAAACCCTAACCCTAACCCCTAACCCTAATCCCTAACCCTAACCCTAACCCTAACCCTAACCTTAACCCTAAGCTTTCACCACCTTTCCCTCCTGGCTCTTCGATTGTGGGAGCAGACGGCAACTGTTCGTTCTCTACTCACTGTGCTGCTGGGCAGCCGAGAGCAAGCTCCGAAGAGGGTGCATTCAAATGGACCTTTAGGTATGAAAGCGAGGAGCGACAGCAATGATGGTGACACCGTTGCAAAGCTGACTGTGTGCTGAAGATGCCCAGCACATGCTTTCCCTCCTGGCTCTTCGGATCTGGGAGCAGAAGCCAGACGTTCGTGCACTAATCGTTCTGCCCCTGGGCAGCCGAGAACAAGCTTCGGAGAGGTTGCACTCAAATGGACTTTTAAGTATGAAAGCGAGGAGCGAAAGCAATGATGGTGACACCGTTGCAAAGCTGACTGTGTGCTGAAGATGCCCAGCACAGGCTTTCCCTCCTGGCTCTTCGACTGTGGGAGCAGACGGCAACCGTTCGTGCTCTACTCACTGTGCTGCTGGGCAGCCGAGAGCAAGCTCCGAAGAGGGTGCATTCAAATGGACCTTTAGGTATGAAAGCGAGGAGCGACAGCAATGATGGTGACACCGTTGCAAAGCTGACTGTGTGCTGAAGATGCCCAGCACATGCTTTCCCTCCTGGCTCTTCGGCTCTGAGAGCAGAGGACAGACGTTCGTGCTCTACTGACTGTGCTGCTGGGCAGCCAAGAGCAACGAGCAGAGAAGTTGGATTCAAATGAACTTCTCGGTATGAAAGTGAGGAGCGACAGCAATGATGGAGGCACTGTTGCAAAGCTGACTGTGTGCAGAAGATTCAGAGCACCAGCTTTCCCTCCTGGCTCTTCGATTGTGGGAGCAGACGGCAACTGTTCGTGCTCTACTCACTGTGCTGCTGGGCAGCCGAGAGCAAGCTCCTAAGAGGGTGCATTCAAATGGACCTTTAGGTATGAAAGCGAGGAGCGACAGCAATGATGGTGACACCGTTGCAAAGCTGACTGTGTGCTGAAGATGCCCAGCACATGCTTTCCCTCCTGGCTCTTCGACTGTTGGAGCAGATGGCAACCGTTCGTGCTCTACTCACTGTGCTGCTGGGCAGCCGAGAGCAAGCTCCGAAGAGGGTGCTTTCAAATGGACGTTTAGGTATGAAATCGAGGAGCGACAGCAATGATGGTGACACCGTTGCAAAGCTGACTGTGTGCTGAAGATGCCCAGCACATGCTTTCCCTCCTGGCTCTTCGGCACTGGGAGCAGAGGCCAGACGTTCGTGCACTAATCGCTGAGCTACTGGGCAGCTGAGAAGCACCTTTGGAGAGGTTGCAATCAAATATACTTTTAGGTATGAAACGGAGCAGTGACTGCAATAATGGTGACAGCATTGCAAAGCTGACTGTGTGCTGAAGATGCGCAGCACATGCTTTCCCTCCTGGCTCTTCGAATGTGGGAGGAGACGACAACCGTTCGTGCTCTACTCACTGTGCTGCTGGGCAGCCAAGAGCAACGAGCAGAGAAGTTGGATTCAAATGAACTTCTAGGTATGAAAGTGAAAAGCGTCAGCAATGATGGAGGCACTGTTGCAAAGCTGACTGTGTGCTGAAGATGCCCAGCACATGCTTTCCCTCCTGGCTCCTCCACTGTGCTAGCAGACGGCAACCGTTCGTGCTCTTCTCACTGTGCTGCTGGGCAGCCGAGAGCAAGATCAGAAGAGGGTGCATTCAAATGGACCTTTAGGTATGAAAGCGAGGAGCAACAGCAATGATGGTGACACCGTTGCAAAGCTGACTGTGTGCTGAAGATGCCCAGCACATGCTTTCCCTCCCGGCTCTTCGACTCTGGGAGCAGACGGCAACCCTAACAGTAACCCTAACCCTAACCCTAACCCTAACCCAACCCTAACCCTAACCCTAACCCTACCCCTAACCCTAACCCTAAATCTAAACCTAACCGTAACCCTAAGGTCCATTTGAATGCACCCTCTTCGGAGCTTGCTCTCGACTGCCCAGCTGCACAGTGAGTAGAGCACGAACAGTTGCCGTCTGCTCCCACAATCGAAGAGCCAGGAGGGAAAGCTGGTGAAAGCTTAGGGTTAGGGTTAGGGTTACGGTTAGGGTTCGGGTTAGGGTTAGGAGTTAGGGTTAGGGGTTAGGGTAAGGTTAGGGTTAGGGTTAGGGTTAGGGGTTAGGGTTAGGGTTAGGGTTATTGTTAGGTTTAGTGTTAGTGTTAGGGTTAGGTGTAGGGTTAGGGTTAGGGTTAGGGTAGGGTTATGGTTAGGTTTAGGGTTAGGTTTAGGGATAGTGGTAGGGTTAGGGTTAGGGTTAGGGTTAGGGTTGGGTTAGGTTTAGGGTTAGGTTTAGGGTTAGGGTTAGGGTTAGGGTTGCCGTCTGCTCCCACAGTCGAAGAGACAGGAGGGAAAGCATGTGCGGGGCATCTTCAGCACAGAGTCTGCTTTGCAATGCTGTCACCATTATTGCTGTCGCTCCTCGGTTTCATACCTAAAAGTACATTTAAATGCACCCTCTCCAAAGCTGCTTCTCAGCTGCCCAGTAGCACAGCGATTAGTGCACGAACTTCTGGCTTCTGCTCCCAGATCCGAAGAGCCGGGAGGGAAAGCATGTGCTGGGCATCTTCAGCACACAGTCAGCTTTGCAACGGTGTCACCATCATTGCTGTCGCTCCTCGCTTTCATACCTAAAGGTCCATTTGAATGCACCCTCTTTGGAGCTTGCTCTCGGCTGCCCAGCAGCACAGTGAGTAGAGCACGAACGGTTGCCGTCTGCTAGCACAGTGGAGGAGCCCGGGGGGAAAGCATGTGCTGGGCATCTTCAGCACACAGTCAGCTTTGCAACAGTGCCTCCATCATTGCTGACGCTTTTCGCTTTCATACCGAGAAGTTCATTTGAATCCACCTTCTCCGCTCATTGCTCTTGGCTGTCCAGCGGCACAGTCAGTAGAGCACGAACGTCTGGCCTCTGCTCCCAGATCCGAAGAGCCAAGAGGGAAAGCATGTGCTGGGCATCTTCAGCACACAGTCAGCTTTGCAACGGTGTCACCATCATTGCTGTCGCTCCTCGCTTTCATACCTAAAGGTCCATTTGAATGCACCCTCTTCGGAGCTTTCTCTTGGCTGCCGAGCAGCACAGTGAGTAGAGCACGAACGGTTGCCGTCTGCTCCCACAGTCGAAGAGCCAGGAGGGAAAGCATGTGCTGGGCATCTTCAGCACACAGTTAGCTTTGCAACGGTGTCACCATCATTGCTGTCGCTCCTCGGTTTCATACCTAAAAGTCCACTAGAATGCAAGCTCTACGGAGCTTGCTCTGAGCTGCCAAGTAGCACAGCAATTAGAGCACGAACGTCTGGCCTCTGCTCCCAGAGCCGAAGAGCCAGGTGGGAAAGGATGTGCTCGGCATCTTCAGCACACAGTCAGCTTTGCAACGGTGTCACCATCATTGCTGTCGCTCCTCGGTTTCATACTTAAAAGTCCATTTGAGTGCAACCTCTCCGAAGCTTGTTCTCGGCTGCCCAGGGGCAGAATGATTACTGCACGAACGTCTGGCTTCTTCTGCCAGATCCGAAGAGCCAGGAGGGAAAGGATGTGCTGGGCATCTTCAGCACACATTCAGCTTTGCAACGGTGTCACCATCATTGCTGTCGCTCCTCGCTTTCATACCTAAAGGTCCATTTGAATGCACCCTCTTCGGAGCTTGCTCTCGGCTGCCCAGCTGCACAGTGAGTAGAGCATGAACAGTTGCCGTCTGCTCCCACAATCGAAGAGCCAGGAGGGAAAGCTGTTGAAAGCTTAGGGTTAGGGTTAGGGTTAGGGTTAGGGGTAGGTTTATGGTTAGGTTTAGGGTTAGGGCTAGGGGTAGGGGTAGGGTTAGGGTTAGGGTTAGGGTTAGGGTTAGGGTTGGGTTAGGGTTAGGTATGAAAGCGAGGAGCGACAGCAATGGTGGTGACACCGTTGCAAAGCTGACTGTGTGCTGAAGATGCCCAGCACATGCTTTCCCTCCTGGCTCTTCGGCTCTGAGAGCAGAGGCCAGGCGTTCGTGCTCTACTCACTGTGCTGCTGGGCAGCCAAGAGCAACGAGCAGAGAAGTTGGATTCAAATGAACTTCTCAGTATGAAAGTGAGGAGCGACAGCAATGATGGAGGCACTGTTGCAAAGCTGACTGTGTGCAGAAGATTCAGAGCACCAGCTTTCAATCCTGGCTCTTCGATTGTGGGAGCAGACGGCAACTGTTCGTGCTCTACTCACTGTGCTGCTGGGCAGCCGAGAGCAAGCTCCGAAGAGGGTGCATTCAAATGGACCTTTAGGTATGAAAGCGAGGAGCGACAGCAATGATGGTGACACCGTTGCAAAGCTGACTGTGTGCTGAAGATGCCCAGCACATGCTTTCCCTCCTGGCTCTTCGGATATGGGAGCAGAAGCCAGACGTTCTTGCACTAATCGCTCTGCCCCTGGGCAGCCGAGAACAAGCTTCGGAGAGGTTGCACTCAAATGGACTTTTAAGTATGAAAGCGAGGAGCGACAGCAATGATGGAGACACCGTTGCAAAGCTGACTGTGTGATGAAGATGTCCAGCACATGTTTTCCATCCTGGCTCTTCGTCTCTAAGAGCAGCGGCCAGACGTTCATGCACTAATCACTGTGCCCCTGGGCAGCCGAGAACAAGCTTTGAAGACGTTGCATTCAAATGGACTTTTACATATGAAACCGAGGAGCGACAGCAATGATGGTGACACCGTTGCAAAGCTGACTGTGTGCTGAAGATGCCCAGCACATGCTTTCCCTCCTGGCTCTTCGGCTCTGGGAGCAGAGGCCAGATGTTCATGCTCTACTGACTGTGCTGCTGGGCAGCCAAGAGCAACGAGCAGAGAAGTTGGATTCAAATGAACTTCTAGTTATGAAAGTGAGGAGCGACAGCAATGATGGACGCACTGGGTCAAAGGTGACTGTGTGCAGAAAATTCAGAGCACCAGCTTTCCCTCCTGGCTCTTCGATTGTGGGAGCAGACGGCAACTGTTCGTGCTCTACTCACTGTGCAGCTGGGCAGCCGAGAGCAAGCTCCGAAGAGGGTGCATTCAAATGGACCTTTAGGTATGACACCGAGGAGCGACAGCAATGATGGTGACACCGTTGCAAAGCTGACTGTGTGCTGAAGATGCCCAGCACATGCTTTCCCTCCTGGCTCTTCGGCTCTGGCAGCAGACGGCAACCGTTCGTGCTCTACTCACTGTGCTGCTCGGCAGCCGAGAGAAAGCTCCGAAGAGGGTGCATTCAAATGGACCTTTAGGTATGAAAGCGAGGAGCGACAGCAATGATGGTGACTCCGTTGCAAAGCTGACTGTGTGCTGAAGATGCCCAGCACATGCTTTCCTTCCTGGCTCTTCAGCTCTGGGAGCAGAGGCCAGACGTTCGTGCTCTACTGACTGTGCCGCTGGACAGCCAAGAGCAATGAGTGGAGAAGGTGGATTCAAATGAACTTCTCGGTATGAAAGTGAAAAGTGTCAGCAATGATGGAGGCACTGTTGCAAAGCTGACTGTGTGCTGAAGATGCCCAGCACATGCTTTCCCTCCTGGCTCCTCCA